>NC_062215.1:90268212-90571243 GCF_902686445.1 Sciurus carolinensis
AATGTAAAAAAACTATTCCATTTAGGCAGCATCAACACCAACAAATATTTAAAATAAATTTAACAAGATATGTAAGATCTGTAACATAAAACTGTCAATTTATTGTTGAGAGACATTTAAAAGCTAATGAAAGAGAGATACATGAGTTTATGCATTAGAAAACTCAATATTGTTAAAATACTTCATTTTACTCAAATCAGTCTCTGAATTTAATGCAATATCTAAATCAAAAATCCTTAAAGTATGTTTGTATCAATTGACCAGCTAGTTATAAACTTTATATGAACATGTAAATAATCTATAATAGTTAAAATAACCTTTAAAAAAAGAGGAAAGTTAGAGCACTAAAACTTGAAACTTTCATGAATTTAGAAGCAACTATGGAACAATATCTTGAAGGATAATAGGGGAGAGAGAGATTGCTTAGGACACAAAATACAGTAATCATAAAATAACAAAAATTAATTGAACTTCATTCAAATTAAAAACTTCTATCACAAAAAGACATCGCTAAGAAAATAAAAGGCATAATTTGAAAAAAGATATTTATTTTAGATATATGTCTGATAAGGATCTTTTTATCTGGACACAAACCAATAATTAAACCAATGAAAACTGGGCAAAAGATGAGGAAACACTTCTCAAAATGAGATATAGGTTGTTCAAGAAGGATATAAAATAGTGCTTATTATTAGACATCTGGAAAACACATCTAAAAAATACATAAGTTACCATTTTATACCTCCTAGAATACCTAATTATTGACAACACTAATTATTGACAAGGATGGAGAGTAACTAAAATTTTTGCATATTATTGATGAGAGTTTAAAATTATATAACTACTTTGTTATATAATCATACTGTTATAGTTTGGATGTGTGATGTCTCCCAAAAGCTCACATGTGAACAATGAAGTAAGCTTCAGAGGAAAAATGATTGGTGGCAAAAGTCTTAACCCAAGCAGTGAATTAATCCCAGGTGGGATTAATTGAAGTGGTAGGGTGTGGCTAGGGAGGTGGGAATTGGGGTGTGGCTATGGGGTATATATTTTGCATCTAGAGAGTGGAATCTCTCTTTCTCTGCTTCCTGATGATCTGAGCTGCTTCCCCCTGCCACACTCTTCTGCCATGATGTTCTGCCTCTCCTCAAGCTGGAGGAATGAATGGAGCCAGCCTTCTTTGGACTAAGATCTCTGAAACTGTGAGCCCTCAAATAAACCTTTACTCTGTTACAATTGTGCTGGAAAGATCATTTAGTCACAGCAGTGAAATAGCTGAATAAAAAACATACCATGACCCTATTACCAGCAATTCTACTGTGAGGTGTTTATCCAAAATAAATTAAAACATGCTCACAAAAAGACCTGTATAAGGATATTTATGGAAGCATAAATCTCAGTATCTCCAAATTGAAAACAACCCAAATGTACAAACTATAGTAGAATTGGTAAAAAAAAATCTGATATATTCATAAAATGAAATACTATTCATCAGTAAAGACCCTTCAACAGATGAATGGATAAAGAAAATGCAGTATATATACACAATGGAGTATTACTCAGCCATAAAGAATAATTTTATAACACTTTCCAGCAAATGGATGGATCTGGAGACTATCATGCTAAGTGAAGTAAGCCAGTCCTAAAACACCAAAGGTCAAATGTTTTCTTTGATAGGTGGAAGCAAACCCACAATAAGGGGTGGGATTGAGGGGAAGAATAGAAGTGCAGAAGATTAGACAATGGGGAATGAAGGAAGGGGATAAGCACAAGAAAGATCTAACATAGTTTTCCCATGTACGTATGTGATAACAACACATTGAATCCCACCACCTTGTACGTTCATAAGAATTGGATTCTAACGAGAATAAGATATATTCCATTCTTGTTTAATCATATCAAAATGGATTCTGTTGTCATACATAACTAAAAAGAACCAATTAAAAAAATAAAAAATAGGGAACGGAACTGGCCCGCTAGTGAGAGCCTGTCTGAACAGAGCAGGCGCCGAGTCCCGGAGCCCCTGCAGTGCAGTGTACTCCTGCAAAGAACCAGCGGAGAGCCTCGATCTGCAGTCAGCCTCAGGGATAAGGGCAGGGCAGCCGGAGACCTCTTCAGGCGGCTCTGCCCACTCAGGCTGCGGGCTCTCTTCACGGGGCGATCCAAGATGGCGGCCTAGAGGGAGACTGCACCCCCGGTCGCTCCACAACCCAGGAGTTAAGAAGGGGAGGCATTGAGAGACTCGGACTGAAGTGGAGCCACGGGTGAGTCTGCCCACTGGGTAAAGCTCAGCCCGGGTGGCAGGCCCAGATAGAGGTGGCTTAGCAGAGCCAGGCAGGGCAGCTTGAGTCTTCCCAAGGTAGTCTTCCACACTCCGGCAGTGGGCTCTTCCCACACGGCCAGCTACACGGTGCAGGCCCACAGTGAGAGCATTTCCGCACAGAGCCAGTTCCAAAACGTGGAACCAGTAGGGGGCTAGGGGCAGTATTCTTCGAATGAGCTTCTTTATCAGATTCCTCCAAGACATCAGGCTACTGAAGGCTGGGAGGTGATACACTGGAAATCTACTGGGACACTATAAGCCAATAGTGGAAAACTGCAATATCTCAGGGTCCCACTGACAACTGACCATTATGAGAAAACAAGGGAAGAAAATGTCCCAAACAAACCTAGATACTACATCAATAAAACCCAATGACAGCACAGCAGAAGAAATGTCAGAAAGGGAGTTCAGAATGTACGTAATTAAAACGATCAGGGAAGCTAATGAGGAGATGAAAGAGCAAATGCAGGCATTGAAGGAGGAGATGAAAGAGCAAATGCAGGCATTAAATGATCGCACCAATCAACAGTTAAAAGACCAAATACGGGAAGCAAGAGATCATTTCAATAAAGAGTTAGAGATACTGAAAAAAAACCAAACTGAAATCCTTGAAATGAAGGAAACAATAAACCAAGTTAAAAACTCCATAGAAAGCATAACCAATAGGATAGAACACCTGGAAGACAGAACCTCAGACATTGAAGACAAAATATTTAACCTTGAAAACAAAGTGGAACAAACAGAGAAGATGGTAAGAAATCATGAACAGAATCTCCAAGAACTATGGGATATCATGAAAAGGCCAAATTTGAGAATTATTGGGATTGAGGAAGGCTTAGAGAAACAAACCAAAGGAATGAACAATCTATTCAATGAAATAATAACAGAAAATTTCCCAAATCCGAAGAACGAAATGGAAAACCAAGTACAAGAGGCTTATAGAACTCCAAACATACAAAATTACAACAGACCCACACCAAGGCACATTATTATGAAAATACCTAACATACAAAATAAAGACAGAATTTTAAAGGCCGCGAGAGAAAAGAATCAAATTACATTCAGAGGGAAACCAATAAGAATATCAGCAGATTTTTCAATTCAGACCCTAAAAGCTAGAAGGGCCTGGAACAACATATACCAAGCCCTGAAAGAAAATGGATGCCAACCAAGAATCTTATACCCAGCAAAACTTACCTTCAAATTTGACGATGAAATAAGATCCTTCCATGATAAACAAAAGCTAAAGGAATTTACAAAAAGAAAGCCAGCATTACAGAACATTCTCAGCAAAATATTCCATGAGGAAGAGATGAAAAACAACGATGCAAATCAGCAACAGGAGGCGCTAGCCTAAAGGAATAGCCAAATAAAGGAGAAACCAAATCATGTCAAAAACAAATATGAGTCAATTGACTGGGAATACAAATCATATCACAATAATAACCCTGAATGTTAATGGCCTGAATTCATCAATCAAAAGACACAGACTGGCAGATTGGATTAAAAAGAAAAATCCAACAATATGCTGCCTGCAAGAGACTCATCTCATAGAAAGAGACACCCATAGACTAAAGGTGAAAGGATGGGGAAAAACATACCATGCACACGGACACAGCAAAAAAGCTGGAGTATCCATCCTCATCTCAGATAATGTGGACTTCAAACCAAAACTAGTCAGAAGGGATAAAGAAGGACATTACATGCTGCTTAAGGGAAGCATAAATCAGCAAGACATAACAATCATAAATATCTATGCCCCGAACATTGGCTCATCCACGTACGTCAAACAAATCCTTCTCAATTCCAGAAACCAAATAGACCACAACACAATAATACTAGGCGATTTTAACACACCTCTCTCACCACTGGATAGATCGTCCAAACAAAAATTGAATAAAGAAACTATAGATCTCAACAACACAATCAGCAATTTAGACTTAACGGACATATATAGAATATACCATCCAACACAGAATGAATACACTTTCTTCTCAGCAGCACATGGATCCTTCTCTAAAATAGACCATATTTTATGCCACAAAGCTACTGTTAGTAAATACAAGAAGATAGAGATACTACCTTGTACTCTATCAGATCATAATGGATTGAAATTAGAAATAAATGACAGAATAAAAAACAGAAACTTCTCCAATACCTGGAGACTAAATAATACACTATTATATGATGAATGGATAACAGAAGACATCAGGAGGGAAATAAAAAAATTCTTAGAAGTAAACGAGAACAAAGACACATCATATCAAAATCTCTGGGACACTATGAAAGCAGTACTTAGAGGAAGATTTATTTCATGGGGTGCATTCAAAAAAAGAAGTAGAAATCAACAAATAAACGAGTTAACACTACAGCTCAAAGCACTAGAAAAAGAAGAGCAGACCAATACCAAAATTAGTAGAAGACAGGAAATAGTTAAAATCAGAGCCGAAATCAACGAAATCGAAACAAAAGAAACAATCGGAAAAATTAATAAAATAAATAGTTGGTTCTTTGAAAAAATAAATAAAATTGATAAACCCTTAGCCACACTAACAAAGAGAAAGAGGGAGAAAACTCAAATTACTAAAATTCGGAATGAACAAGGAAACATCACAACAGACACGAATGAAATACAAAACATAATTAGAAGCTATTTCGAAAATCTATACTCCAACAAAACAGAAAACCTTGAAGACATCAACAAATTTCTAGAGACATATGAACTACCTAAACTGAACGAGGAGGACATACACAACTTAAATAAACCAATTTCAAGCAATGAAATAGAAGAGGTCATCAAAAGCCTACCAACAAAGAAAAGTCCAGGACCAGATGGGTTCTCAGCCAAGTTCTACAAAACCTTTAAAGAAGAGCTCATTCCAATACTCCTCAAACTATTCCATGAAATAGAAGAGGAGGGAACCCTACCAAACTCGTTCTATGAAGCCAATATCACCCTGATACCTAAACCAGACAGAGACACATCAAGGAAAGAAAATTTCAGACCAATATCCTTAATGAACATCGATGCAAAAATTCTCAACAAAATTTTAGCAAATCGCATACAAATATATATTAAAAAGATAGTGCACCACGATCAAGTGGGTTTTATCCCAGGGATGCAAGGTTGGTTCAACATTCGGAAATCAATAAATGTCATTCACCATATCAACAGACTTAAAGTTAAGAATCACATGATTATTTCAATAGATGCAGAAAAAGCATTTGATAAAATACAGCATCCCTTCATGCTCAAAACACTAGAAAAAATTGGGGTAATGGGAACATTCCTAAACATTATAAAGGCCATCTACGCTAAGCCCATGGCTAATATCATTCTAAATGGTGAAAAACTGAAAGCGTTCCCCCTAAAAACTGGAACAAGGCAGGGATGCCCTCTTTCACCGCTTCTATTCAACATCGTCCTTGAGACTCTAGCCAGAGCAATCAGACAAACCAAAGAAATTAAAGGGATACGAATAGGAAAAGAAGAACTCAAACTATCCCTGTTCGCTGATGACATGATTATATATTTAGAGGAACCTGGAAATTCCACCAGAAAACTTTTAGAACTCATAAGTGAATTCAGTAAAGTAGCAGGTTACAAGATCAATGCTCATAAATCCAATGCATTTTTATACATAAGTGATGAATCTTCAGAAAGAGAAATTAGGAAAACTACCCCATTCACAATAGCATCGAAGAAAATAAAATACTTGGGAATCAATCTCACAAAAGAGGTGAAAGACCTCTACAATGAGAACTACAGAACACTAAAGAAAGAAATTCAAGAAAACCTTAGAAGATGGAAAGATCTCCCATGTTCCTGGATAGGCAGAATTAATATCGTCAAAATGGCTATACTACCTAAAGTTCTATACAGATTCAATGCAATTCCAATTAAAATCCCAATGATGTACCTCGCAGAAATAGAGCAAGCAATTATGAAATTCATCTGGAAGAATAAAAAACCTAGAATAGCTAAAGCAATCCTCAGTAGCAAGAGCGAAGCAGGGGGTATTGCAATACCAGATCTTCAACTCTACTACAAAGCAATAGTAACAAAAACGGCATGGTATTGGTACCAAAATAGACAGGTAGATCAATGGTACAGAATAGAGGACATGGACACAAACCCAAATAAATACAATTTTCTCATACTAGACAAAGGTTCCAACAATATGCAATGGAGAAAAGATAGCCTCTTCAACAAATGGTGCTGGGAAAACTGGAAAACTATATGCAATAGAATGAAACTAAACCCCTATCTCTCACCCTACACAAAACTCAACTCAAAATGGATCAAGTACCTCGGAATCAGACCAGAGACCCTGCATCTTATAGAAGAAAAAGTAGGTCCAAATCTTCAACTTGTTGGCTCAGGATCAGATTTCCTTAACAGGACACCCATAGCACAAGAAATAAAAGCAAGAATCAACAACTGGGATAGATTCAAACTAAAAAGCTTTCTGTCAGCAAAGGAAACTATCAGAAATGTGAAGAGAGAGCCTACAGAGTGGGAGAATATCTTTGCCAACCATACCTCAGATAGAGCGCTAATTTCCAGAATCTATAAAGAACTCAAAAAACTCTACACGAAGAATACAAATAATCCAATCAACAAATGGGCTAAGGAAATGAACAGACACTTCACAGAAGAAGATGTACAAGTAATCACCAGATATATGAAAAAATGTTCAACATCCCTAGTAATAAGGGAAATGCAAATCAAAACTACCCTAAGATTTCATCTCACCCCAATTAGAATGGCGATTATCAAGAATACAAGCAACAATAGGTGTTGGCGAGGATGTGGTGAAAAAGGAACACTCATACATTGCTGGTGGGGTTGCAAATTAGTGCAACCACTCTGGAAAGCAGTGTGGAGATTCCTCAGAAAGCTTGGAATGGAAACACCATTTGACCCAGCTATCCCACTCCTTGGCCTATACCCAAAGGACTTAAAATCAGCATACTACAGAGATACAGCCACATCAATGTTCATTGCTGCTCAATTCACCATAGCCAGATTGTGGAACCAACCTAGATGTCCTTTGGTTGATGAATGGATAAAGAAACTGTGGCATATTTATACAATGGAATATTACTCCGCAATGAAGAATGATAAAATTATGGCATTTGTAGGCAAATGGTCGAAATTGGAGAATATCATGCTAAGTGAGATAAGCCAATCTCAAAAAACTAAAGGACGAATGATCTCGCTGATAAGCGGATGAGGACATATAATGGGGGGTGGGACGGGCTAGCATTAGGTTTAGGGTTAGGTTTAGAGTTAGGCTAAGGAGAGCAGTAAGAATGAAGGAAAGAAGGACTGTGTAGAGGGAAAAGAGGGGTGGGAGGGGTGGGAGGGGTGGGAGGGGTGGGGGGAGGGGAAAAATATAATAAACATCATTACCCTATGTAAACGTAAAAAAAATAAATAAATAAAAAAAAATAAAATAAAATAAAAAATAAAAAATAACCTGATGAAAATAAAAGGAATAAATAAATAAAACAAGAATTACCAAATTACATAACAATATGGATAAATCTAAAAATATTGTTGAAGAACAGAAATCATATACAAAAGAGCACTGTACTTTTATAAAGTTAAAGAATAAACAAATTGACTTATGGTGACAGAAATCAGAACAGAGATGGCCTGTGAGAGTTGTGGATTGACTGGATGGAATTAATGGTGACCTTCTAGGGTAAGAGAAATCTCTGATGCTTGGTGCATAGGTCTGAGGGGTGAGCATTTGTAAAATCTCCATCAAATTATACCCTTAAGAGCATGAATTTCATTGCTTATAAATTTTATCTTAATAAATTAAAATAATATATGTCTTACAAACTTTGATCTTTCTGCTATTAACAGTAGCAAACTATATAGACCTGCTCCCCTCAGGACATGTGAAGGATGCAAATTACTACACTTAGGTATACAACAGGAAGTCACAGGAGGAGTCACTCCTAGGGAGTGGTTTGGAGACTGCAGTGGCTACATTACTTAGCAGAGGTGCAGGAGATGAAAAGCACAGAAGGGAAAGTTCAGGACATACATGGCTGTCATTGCCCATAGTGTCAGAAGTTCTAATCTTCCATCAATAGAATCCACCATTCATTCACTTATTCACTCAAATATTTAAACAGTTCATAATATGAGTTAGCACTGTCCAGGTCCTGGGATCCAATGATTAAGTTCTCTAACATTATGGGACATATATTGTGGTGGGACAGACATTTACCAAATAACCATACCAGTACATGTGCTAATATGTACAAATATTAATATGCACTAATTAGTACTTAAAGTGCTAATATGAACAGAGCAATGAAGGAAAGGTATTCAGGGATATGAGAGTTTGTGACAATAATAGAAATGTATTAAATTCATTTCTTAAAAAAACTGTACATATTAATTGCAATCAGTATCATTTCTACTTAATGACTTAAGAACTTGAGTTTGTGAGAGGACTGCAGAAGATGACAAAGCTAGAGAATGGTCGATCCAGAGTTTTCATTCATTTTATCTCTAGTTTTGTGGCCTCAATCAGTGATTCCAGTGCATATTCACCTGACCAAGATATTCCAGAAGAATTCATTACTAAAAAGTAAATCTATTTAAACTGAGTCCTGAAAGATGAGTAGGAATTATGTGGAAGAAGGGAGAGAACAGAGTGCAAATCCCACATGGTTGAAGCATGGCACAATGGATGGATGAGAAAGCTCTATATATCTGTTGGTTCCATGAGAATCTGAAGTAGGAAAGAGATAATGTTGACCTTAAAATTTCATTCTGTATTAGTTTGTTTTTTGTTACTATCATAGAATACCAGAGACTGGGTAAGTTATAGAGGAAAAATTGTATTGATTTCATAGTTCTAGAAGCTGGAAGTCTTGAGATCATATAGCCACATTTGGCAAGGGCCTCTTGGTGCATCATGACATGACAGAAAAGTCGAAGGGCATATGGGTAACTATGGAAGAAAGGAGCAAGTAAGAGAGCTGGGTTCACTTACTTAATAATGATACGCTCTTGAGGTAATAAACCAGAGAGAACAGCATTAATCCCTCTTAATAACCCCCTTACCTCCTTAAGGTCCTACCTCCCAATGTGGCCACAATAGTAATAAAATTGCAACCTGAGTTTTGAAAGGAACAAACTATACTCAAATCACAGCAATTAATTTGTACCCTTCCTAAAAAAAAAAAAAACCTTCTAAATTAAGAATTAAATACTCATTCCATCAGCAACTAAACTCCTTTGGTGTTTTGTTCTCTGTGGGGAAGAGGAATGGGTCAACCTTCACTGTTCTAGAAACTTTCAAACTTAGAAACCAGTAATGTTCACCATTATTAAGCACTGAGATTGCAGTGCCTGCTAAACTGCTGGCCACAACTCTTTTTTCTAAAGGAGCTGAAGAGAGATCTTTCCCCTACCACTGTAGCTCATTGTTTCACAGACTCTTCTCAAAGAATCATGAAACAGTTAATTCACCCTGCCAAACACGGCAGGAAAGTAATACTTTTTTCAGATATCAAATCAGTCCAATTTCATTTAGACTTAAATGATTTTTCTGGCCCCTCTTCATGTAGATACCTCTGCAGTCAATTAGCATTGTCACTTTTAATCTTCTGTAGTCAGATCCTGGTCATTCCCCATTAGAGTTCTATTAAATAGATTCTTCTGGCCTGGCTGAACTGACTGCAGTGCAGAGTCTGTAGAAAGCTCGCCAGCCATCATTATGCCTTTGGCATTTACTAAAGGTCAGATATTACCAATAACCTTAATCACAAATTATGCTACATTTCCTGAAAATTTACTCCTGGATTTCCTTGCCACCAAACCCAAATGCTCTTGAAATACTCAGGCTGTGCCTGAATGGAAAGGCACCTTGAATTATTATGCATCTCACCTCAGACCACTCTACACTCGTGGCCTTTGAGTTAAGATTCAGAGATCTGGGGGCTGTCAGGGGCAGAAGAGCCTAAATCTAACTGCAACACCAAGCACACTCAAGCTAAACGGAGGGAGGGACACACTGGCCTTGGGAACAGAGCCCTGTGGTTTTATTCAATCCAGTTGGACTTTGCAAATAAAATAACAATGAAGCTGCGGAATACTCAAGGACAGATAAAATATATAGAAAATTTACAAATTCTAAGTGGAAATATAGGGCAAATTCAGAGTAACTCAAAACATATGGCAGATACAAAATAACATCTTCTAATGGAAAAAGCAACAGACCAGGTCTCAGAAAAAACAGCTTCAATATACCCAATGCTAATTGCTGGTGTGACCTCAGGAGAATCACCTAATTCCAATAGGCCTTTTGTTCTTGAAGTCCCTGGTTAAGTATAAATAAAGATGTAGGTGTAGATATAGATATAGATATAAATAGGGTACCTAACAAGTGATTGATTGGCACATGCTATCTCATTAGCAGAATGGGAACCTGGAAAAAGAAACATGTAAAGGAGGCAAAGGAAAACAGCACTCTCCAGCTAGGTTGGGGCCCTCTATTGAGTAAACAAGTCACTACTAAATCCTGGGGACAAAGAGGCAGGACAGCAGTACTGAAAGACAGCTGTCTGTTATACAGTTTTGTTGGCAGCCAGTCCTAGGGAATACAGACCCACAAACAGAACCAGCAGTGCAAACTATCTATGGAGGACCTCCTCCTTCACCCATGTAATCTTAGGCCCATTCAGTAGTTGCTTAGGCACTTATTAAATTAGGGTCCTTACCCTTTAATGGTTTACACTTTAGAAGGAAGATGGTCAGACCCAGTTTGGACAGATGGTCCCAGAGAAAATCATGAAACTCACATCAGTATCCTTCCTTTAGACCAAAATTCTTATGCTGTATTCTAGATTTGATCCCCCGCAACTTCTGATTTGCAAAGCTCTATCAATTTCTTCTACAGTTACCTTAAACAAGCAAACAAACCAAAAATTCTAATGCATAAACTTCTTAGAATTAAACAACAAATGAGACTCCTGGGCAAGTGGGGAGATTTGAAATGCTAGTGAATATTTCTAAAGGAGTGGAGTGTCATTGGTTTATCATACCAGAAACTCACTCAAAGTTAAAAAAAAAAGTCTCCAGGAACAGTTCTGCTGGCTTTACCTTAATAAGGGTCCAAGGTTTGTAATTAGTCTAATAGCAAATGCTAGCTAAAGACCTTTAAAGCAAATTTTTTAAAAAGTTTAAGCACAATATCTGAAAATATCTCTGTCCTCTAAACTTTCCATCAAGTTATTTTTTTTCCATAAAGCCAACATAAATCAGTTTAACAGAGCCAAGTTGTGATCACTTTAACGTACTAAGGCAGATGGTAGAGGTGAAAAAAAAAAAGTGTTTCTGGAATTGTCAGAGAAGGTTTCTTAGAGGACACCTCAGTTGGATTTTAAAGGATGAGGAAGAGTCAAATTAAACAAAAGGAAGAGAAAAACCATTTCCAGGAGGTAGGACTCATTCTCATGATGTTGGCCAGAGGAGTGCTGATCCACCTCCTTGTCACAAAGCCCAGAGCAAGAAACAATATAGGGTCTCTGAGACAATATTCTCCCTCCATTTAAAATGAAAATAGCTTCACTGAGTACTACGGATGAAAAGTGCCTCTTCAATTAAAAATATAAATAAACAACAAAGCCCACTATTATGTACAATTATAATGTACCAATAAAAAAGATCTAAAAAAGGAATGCTAAAGAATGCAATAAATATTTATGTTTACAAACTTGTACTTAAATATCCATTTATTGATAAGTTATTACCTGTGACATCTTTATAAATCTGTGAAAGAAAATAAAGGCAACAGTGCACATAAAAAATAACAGAAATATAAACAAGTGGCATCATTTTTAAGCTATGACATTATCAACACCGCAATACACATATTTGAGAAGGAGCGATATCCTTGCAGCTGTATTATATTTTATCCTTGTGTAAGTTTAGATCCATTGAGAAACAGATGCTAAAATGTGATTAGACGTGCAAGAAATTTATTAAAGCAAATGTCTTTGAGACAAGGGAGGGGAGCTGAGAGAGGCTGGGAGAGCTGTCAGGCTGTGATACAAGTCTGACCCTGAGTGAAGGAGAGAGAAGCAGGAAGGAAGATTGAGTAGAAGTATCCAAGACTGCAGCGCAGTTTTAAGGAGAGTTTAGCAAGACCCTTGAGTTCCTCAAGCTAAGGTAGGCTTCCAGAGAAGTTCCATTTCTTTCTGGCCTGGAACTACCCTAGTATCACCTGTGCTCCATTATTGTCTGGGAGCTCCCCACAGGAAGTATGGCCTCTGTGCATACACAGCCATGAGTGATATGAAGCAGCAGTTACCCTTGTTCAATCACACTTCCTGCCTTCGGGAATCGAAGAGGCATTTTCTCATGGTCACATAATCCTGAAATTTGACTTTGGGTCATATATACAACATGGATCACATGTGATTCACCCTAAATCCTAATAATTTTGACTCAAAAGGTTAATAATAATAACATAACACTAGTAAGATACTTTGATTACTCACAACACAACCACAAAGAAAACATTGCCATGCTGATTTTATTGATGAAGAAACATAGTGGACACAATTAGAATATAAAAAGAGAAACCCAAGAACCTAGATCTCTCTCAAAACCAGGCCCTTTTGGCTCCACATCCACTTGCTTCCCACCACCTATTAGGTTCAGGAGTTGGTCATCCATTTGTAAGATAATGAAAGGCACTGCTACTAGTGCACCATCAAGGGAGCGGTATGAATTGTCAATAAAACCGGGATGTTTAGGAAAGAGAAAGGAGCACTACTAATAATTCCTACAGAACAACACTTTCTTTGGTACCTTTTTCCTTCCGTTTATAATTCCACAACATCTCCCACGGACAGATATATATTATCAATCCTAACCAAAGCACCTACAGACTTCAGAAATCTTTACAAGGAGCACTGCCTCTAGGCTCAGAAAGAACTGTCCCCAGCTTCCTTCTAACCCTGGCTTCTTTTCTGAGGGAACAATCCAGATCCTCTGGGCCACTCCGCCTGTTCCATCAAAGCACTTGGAGCTTGTGAGCCTATACTTAGAAGATTTGTTTTAGATCATAATTACAGATTAATTTTCACATTTATTTAGCATCTTTGTCATCAATCCCTGCATTTCATTTACAGACGACTATTTGCCTACAGTATCTTATTTATTTAATTGATTGCCTATGTCAGTTTTCAGAGTAACTGTTTATCTCAAGTGGCATAGCAGCATGCTCTGTTCCCATGCTCCACTCTGGAAGAGAGTGCTGACTGCTTGGAATAATTCAATGTCTCATTAAAGTAAAGAAACTGAAACTTAGTTCCAGAAACTCTCAGCCAAGGTACATGTTCCTCAAAGCTTTGCAGATTTGATCTTTTCCTGATGAACTGGTACACAGGACTTGCCAAAGACTAAGTCAATCAAATATCTCAGGGAAAACATGGTTTTCACAATTGTCTTCTAATATGTTCAACATCTTTTCCTTTTTATAGATTGTGATTTTTATTTCTTGCTGTCAATTATTTCACCAAGTGTAGGAGTTTCTACTCTATAACTACAGGAGACAAAGGTCTCTTTAAATGCAACCACAGGTACATTCTGGCTTTTACATCATGCTTCTGAGTTGGTGGTTGACTGACTCAAGACAGTCACTTTCAGCCTCACTGCATTAACAGCATCAAGAAAATCCAAATTCCTTTTCATTGAGATTAGAGCCATTTTTCCAGCACTTGAGAGAAGGAAAAAGTCAGTGGCACTATTTCTACCTCTATTCCATCCCAATTTTCCACAAATGAGAGTCCTAGAAACTGTAATATGATGGCATCCCAAGAGTTCCCAACAGCAGCAGTCTCCTTTGATCCATCTGGCCAGCAAATGATCCCATTTTTTAATCCCTTCCTGAGGATGATCTTCTTAGGAAAACTGGCATAGTAGTTTCTCATAAAAAAAATTATTCTAGTTTGGGTGGCCCAGAAAGATTTAAATGCAATTAGAAGTTCAGGGAACATCATCGGGAAAAGGGGAAAATGATAGTGGGGAGAGAAAGGCAAGCAGTCAAAAAGAAATACATTATTAAGCTTCAGAGACAGGGAACTGGATGTTAATATGATGGGAAAACTCTAAAGCACAAAACACACCTTGGAATTATCCTTAATGAGTTACAAAGGAACAGGGAGATTTGTATTCTAACTTTCAGGATTCTTTGAGGGGGGGCTCATCTCAGGAGTGTTTATTCCCTGGAAATGGGGTTTTGCCAAGCAGAAGGGCATCATGACCTTTCTGAACTTCCAGATGTAGGCACTGGCCATTGGAAATCATCCAGAGCATGTTGAAATGCTGGAATTTAAGGGAGATAGATGGGACACAGACAACATCTGCTACATTAACACTTTGAAGGATGAAAATGTTAAACACTTTTGACTTAAACTAAATACTATAACTTAGTCCTGGCTCAAATTCTGTTGCCTTCTTTAAGTACAAGTACTAGGACTGCACATAAGGCCTGGATGTCCCACAAGCAATTTCTTAGGTTGTTGTTTCATTTCCTCTGCACTAAACCATAGTCATGAGGAAAAATCTAGTAGCTATGGAGTCATTCAGGCTGAACTTTGAATATGAGATATCTTGCTTGTTATCTTGGATACGTTTCTGAGAACTAGATAAGTCTTGGATAATTTTCTGAAAGCTAGATAACCCAGTTTTCCAATAGAAGTTATAGTACTCCTCCTATGTTCAAATTTACAATTAAGTGAGCACCAAAGAGAATATGGAAAGTACGTTAGCATTTTCAGAATGACTGATCCAGAATATTCTAAGAGAGAGGGTAACAAGAAACAGACCAGTTTCAAAGAATGCCACCAGCAAATGAAACCCCTGCAAGTGATTGGATAAACTAGAAGGTGGAACCAAACAAGAATTTGTACACAGAGTCTGGAACAAAAGCAACTCCCAAAATGTACCCTGTACCCCAGATTCCTTTTTTCACAGAGTTGCAGGGAAAAATGTTTAAATTAAGTTTGTTGCAGCTGCTCTGTCAGGAACTTACCAAGCGCTTCAGCCATTGGAGCAATTAAAAAAAATTGCACAGAAGGTAATTAAAAGCCTTACTGGTTCTTGCGATTAGACTGACATTTTAAATGCCTCTGGATGTTTTATTGTGCCAATAACCTATTTCCCTCGTCTCCAAGAGAAATACAACTGACATCAGTAATTTACCTAAATACTCTACAGGTAACATGTGCCAAATACAAACCTGCACTAAATTAGGGCCAGAATTCTCCTCTGTGCATTCTATATGATACATCTTAATGGGAAAACTGCTATTTGCAAATTCCTTCTATATGTATGTTTTCAATGTTCACAGCCCTCTTTCCTTAGCTCTGAAAACACAGCCTAATGATCACAGCTAGCTGAAATACATCAGACAGGGCAGGGCAGGGCAGTTATTTCCAATGTCCACCTGGACATACAGGGAGATAAGGTTCATGGTTTTGGAGGACAGAGTCTTATTTTGTCTTCATTATTGAATGATGATGATTTATTGGAGAATGTGAATTCTTTACTAGGCTATTCAGGCCAAGGGAATTCTGCCTTCCTTTAGTCTAAACCCTTAACTGAGAATTAGAACATGGGTTTGTTATTTTGAAAATAGGATAATAAAAATTTTGTCAAATGATTAGATTTAGGAAACCAACCTGGCTCATGGACTGGGAAATTGAGAATGTTTCCTAATCTGGAAATTAGTTTCTCTAAATTTTCTAAAATTCTTTTGAAGAAGGGTTCCAGAAGAGTTGAAAGCTCTTGGCTATGGTAGGCCACACATTTTTCCTAGGAAATGCAAGCATACAAAAAAACTAAAAACAGACAAAATAGGAGGAACAAGGGAATTGAAAGGGGGCTAGATTATTTCTTCATAATGAGACTTTATGAAAAAATAAGAGTTAAAGTCACTCTCAAAACACAAAACTCAGGCAAAAAGAAAACCATATGCTGCCCAAGTTTCTTCTCAGCAGATACTGAACGCTAAGAATGAACTAATTTTTAAGCATATCTCTTCAGACTTTTTAGGAGAAACAACATTTTAATTTGCTCTCTTAATTTCTCCCTGTGTGATTTATCTTTTCTAGTGTACTGAATAATCTAAAGCCAATATACATAGCTCTCCTACTCAAGCAGCCTTTTTATGCAGGTATGTGGTAATGTTCTCCAGGGATTCCCTGTTCCTTCCATAGCCCTTACTTCCTCTGTGTAGTAAAGACACACAGGTGACATCTTCAATTCTTCAGGCTCAGAGACCAGTGGCAGCAAAACTGAAGACTTTCGACAAGAATTTGTATATAGATTTTGTAACAGAGTAAGCAAGAGTAAAGAGCATCAGTGGGGCATGTTGACACACACCTGTAATCCCAGCAACTGGCAAGTTGGAGGCCAGCCTCAGCAATTTAGTGAGACTTTATCTCAAAATAAAAAATAGAAAAGGGTTGGGGTAAAGTTTAGTGGTTAAATAAATAAGCAAACCCTGGATTCAATTCCCAGTACTCCCTTCAAATCATCAGATTACTTTTAATGGTTAAAATAAAATGCACAGATCTTATGACCTGATGAGGAACTTTCAAAAGGCATTATGAAGGACAAAATAAATGCTCAAAACCTATCAAATAGGAATTAGCATGTACACTGTGAGGATGTAAAAGGCAATGGATACAAATTCCTTAATGCCATTAAATGGAGTTACTACATAGAGCAATATTCTCCCCAGCACTACGGGCAAGAGGCCCCTACTGACAATAACAACAATAATCAGAGGGAGGAGTTCCTGGGCTTGTTGAGCAGCTTCTTTTGCCACATATATGACTTTTTATTATATGTCTTAATATATTCTTACAACTATCCCAGAGACACTGGTTACTTACCTGCTTCCTCCCCCCACTCCATGCATATAACTAGAACATAAAGGACATTCTCTCATTCTCTCTATTGGTGCACTATAATTATATATAATACTGGGATTCATCATTACATATTCATACATGCACACAATAGAATAATATAACTTGGTCAATTTGGTACCTCCCTTTTTCCTCCCTGCCTCTCTCTGGTCCCCTTCCTCTCCTTTACTGATCTCCCCTAAAGGACATACTTAATACGTAAGGACATCCTTATTAGCCCTGGTGAATCAAATCAGTTCCCCACAGCCTACTTACCAGGTGATCTGTACATCTGCAGGACCATGCACTGGTATATTCCCACAGATATTTGTAGGTATGGGTACTTTATACAGAAGTTGGCAGCAAAAGAAGGTTATAAAACCTACTCCTATAGAAATTTTTCAGAAAAGGATAAATTGCAATTAACTCAAGATGATTAATGAGAGAGAAAGATATACATTCTTATTTCACTAAACAGAGTGAAAAAAATAAATAAAAGTGGGTTTAATTCAGTAGTGAAAATTTGGAGGACCATCTTGTTTTGAAAAAAAAAATTGATTTGAATAAATTTTCATTTGCATAATTTAGTGTTGTAAAATTAGGAAAGTCATCTAAGCATAATGTAAGAACAAACTGGTTTCTCGACATACTGCATGGTCAAATAATAACATAACATCTCAAAAATATTGAGTTTATTTGATTATGCAGGTCAACAAGAGATAGTGATACTTGTACAATGTTATCCTAATTTCAAATTAATTGGTTAAATTCTTTTTGTTAGGTGTGAAAACAGCAGTCTTATATACACAGAAAATATTTTAAGTGAAAAATTAAACCTCACAAATGATAATTTCTATCAAAATTTCCAAAGGATTTGGCTTATATTAAATATGCAGGGACATTGAAGATTGGTTTAAATTAACAAATCCCTTTAAGCCCATTACGTGGAAAATGTTCAAGAATACATTTGAAGAATTTAACTTCAGATGTGTAAACTCCTTATTTATAAATGCAAGTCTAAAATGAAATGAGCAATCAAATTTATAAACAATATTTTCAAAATACTTGCTAGTAGCCAGACACAGTGGTGGACTCCTATAATCCCAGTAACTCAGGAGGCCAAAGTAGGAGGATTCCAAGTTGAAGGTCAGCTTGGGCAACTTAGTGAGAACCTGTCTCAAAATAAATAAGAAGGGCTGGGGATGTAACTCAGTGATAGAACACCCTTGAGTTCAATCCATGGTATCAAAGGGAAAAAATGAGAAAAAAAAAAATGCTAGGAAGTATTAATAATAGGTAAGCAATGCATGCATAAAATGTAGAGAATGCTAGAACTAGGTATGGATAGAATTCAGCCACACTAAAGGGCATGTAAAAATTCATTTTCTTTTTGCACCCAAACCATCTGTATTCTTGAAGTGGATCTGAAAATTGCAAATGTGCTAACCTATCCATAACAGGGTTATCCAAACAGAGTCAAAAGTGTGTGTGTGTGTGTAAAGAATTATTATTATAAGGAATTGGCTTATGTAGTTGTGGAGTCTGACAAGTCTCATGATATACAGTCAGCAAGCTGAAGATCTAGAAAAGAACCTGATGATGTAGCTTCAGTTTGAATATGGTAGGCTCTAGGGAAAAGTCAATGTTTCATTTTGAGCTTGAAGGCAGGAAAAACTCAATGTCCAGCTCAAGGCAGTCCGGATAAAGGAGTTCCTTCTCGCTCCAATTAAGGCTAGGGATAGCCTTTTTGCTTTATTCAGGATTGACTGATTGGAAAGGCTCACCCACATTATGGAGGCAATCTCCTTTAACTGTTCTACCTATTCAAATGTTAATCTCATTGAAAGCACCCTCACAGACATACCCAGAATAATGCTTGGCCAAATATGTGAGTATCCCTTAACCCAGTCAAATTGACACATAAATTAATCACTTTACTTGTAAGCCAATAATCAGAAAAGTTTAAAAAGTTTTGTACAGACATTGGCACAGTTCCTTGTACTTATAATCCAGTTACACTGAAGGACCTGTCATAGAGTATAGGAATGGTAAAATACCCAGAGTGAATAAGACAGAATGTGATGTACTCATAGAGCTCTATGAATAGTTTCCTCATTAATAAAATGAGGATTAAGAAGCCAGCCATTCTGCAAGCTTGTTATTAAGATTAGATTCAGTATGTAAAGTGTTGTTCATAGAACTCATAGTAGGCACCCAATAAATAGAAGATGAAGGCAATGACTCCTTTCAAAGGCAGACTCCTTCCAAAGTAGTTTGCACCAGGTGAAGTGAAAATTTGTGTAGAATGCTTAAGTGTTGACAACATGAAAGGTGGTCATTTTCCCAGCCGAGCAATAGACTTCCCTGGATGTCTTTTTGTGCCATCAGAAGACACCGCACATTCTGAACATTTTGCTGTGAACATATGGATCTTAGGGACATTTCCCAGACTATAAGCACCATTTTCCAATTTGAAGTTTCTCTTCCTTTCCTGTTTTCCCTTCAGTTTCTGGACTTTTGCAGCCTTCCTGAGCCCTAGGGAGTGACTGCTCCTCTCAGCATTCTGACTCTCCTCAATGTGAATTTCTATTCCGAAAACCGCTCCTCAGATTAGACCCCACATGCACATACTGGAGCCCAGGCTTCTCCCCTACACCCCACGCTCCCTCCGAGCTTGTGTTTCATGGTGCTCCTGCCTCTTCTGGCAGGGGGCCAGACAACAGAGTGCTAGATATTAAATTAAAACAAACAACAACAACAACAATAAAAGTAGAGTTTTCCCTGCTCAAAGTAGTGTTTTCTGCTTGGCAAAGAGATCTAGTCCTAGCAGTTAAGAATGTAATTGGCTCAGGTGACGTAACATTGGAGAATTGGATCACTTCACAGGTGCGTCTTGGGTTACTTTATAACATGCAGAAAGGGACAGGATATCTCTGTAAGCTTGACTCACATCCGACATTTTTCCTCCCAGTATTTGGGAATTGTTTTAAATGAATATCACCTGGGTCTTTTTATCTTCCCTCACTTTGAAATTTATTTCTCACCCTTCTCATTCAAAAATGAAAGTCCTGAGGGCCTGTCATGATAACAGATGTTTTGTTCCTTTACATTTTAAAATTAACATAGCACTTGAGTCATAGCCTCTGAGGGCTGTGGAGAAGAAACATGAGCTTGGTACACATGAAAACAATACAACTAGACGAAAAGTTATTTTAAAAACCAAGAAATTCATTCAATTCTGTCAAAACACAATAATTACCATTTCTAGCCAGGCTGTCTGAGAAAAGTAGCAAATAGTGTTTTGTGAAAGAAAATGGTTGCTCTCCATAAGGTTACACCCACACAGCCAGAGGGAATAATAACACTTGATATAAAGAGTAGCTGAACTGAATGCAGGTAAACTTAGATTCTTCATGTAATTTACCTATCCCTGAGATGTCTTTTTTGGGGGGAGGTGGGTACTGGGGATTGAAGTCAGGGCCACTAGACCACTGAGCCTCATCCTGGGCCCTATTTTGTATTTCATTTAGACACAAATTCTCACTGAGTTGCTTAGCACCTGGCTAAATTGCTGAGGCTTTCTTTGAACTGGAGATCCTCCTGGCTCAACCTCCCAAGCCACTGGAATTACAGGCATACGCCACCATGCTCAGCTTGAGATAAGTCTTTTTTTTTTTTTTCCCCCAAGTCAATGCTATTTATTATACACGTTGAATAACCTCTGAGACCCAAGGGCTCCCACAGTGAGTTTGTTTGCTTGGTTGTATTTTTTGGTTTTTGGTTTTTTGTTTTCCATTTTCTTTTTTGCCTCAAATAGGTTCTTCCAAGAGCCTGCTCGCAAGGAAGATAAAAACAAAGAAATCTTCAGTAAAATGAAACAAACTGGAGAGGGTGAAATAGTCCACATCTGAAGAACAATGTTGAAAAACTCACCAGACACAAACCACACCAAACACTCACCCCATTTAATTTCCTGTTACATTCGTTAAAGAAACCAAGAACATCAGGCCCCAGGGCAGCAACGCTCTGAGATTCCAGCTCAGGCTCCCCTCTTTGTGACAGATTCATGCACACAATCCACACATGACATTGACCCAGGCAGAAGTACACATGCATGCGCAGGAGGAGGCTAGAGAGCCATAGTGCAGGATGGGAGGCAGGGCTGGTCAAGAATATGTCATCGGCTGGAAAATGGGAACCCAGAAAACCCTTCTGTTACAGGTTGAACAAGTCAAAATTAAAACAAAGGCAGAACACAGAATAAAAGTAGGATGCTCAGACAAGAGGTTAGATAGATGAAGAGGGAAAGATGCAGAGGGAGTTTTGGGAAAGCAGTCTCAGAAGGGGAGACCTTTCTTTATTGGGAACTCAGATGGGCAAAGATCTTGTGACTCCAGTGATATACTGAAACTAAAGGAATATGCCACAGCATTACCTCTGCATCCTGTGCCTCCCCCATGGTAGAGGGAAGCCACAAACACCCAACCCTTAGTCCTGCCCACTGATGCTCTTAAGGACTTTCCCCAGTACCCAAAAAGAAACGATCCCCTAACACAGTTAGGTCCAGCATAGGTCAAACTTAGGCCAAGCACAGAAAGCCTCAGTAACTCTTCTTGGTGGAACCAAAGCCAGAGAAGCCCATCACAGCTGCCATCTCATCATCCTCTTCAAATGTCAAGTCTTCCTCTGCCCTCCTCTTCTTCTCCTTCTATTTCTCTTTCTTATATGCTTTAGCCTTTTCCTCCTCTTCTCTGAGCTCCTTCATCCTTTCTTCAAAATCATAATCTTTCTGCTTCTCTTCCATCTTCTTCTTGTTGACTTCAAAACGTCTCTTCACCTGATCCAGGTTGGAGCATTCCACACCCATAGACATACCCAGGTTTCGCTGATGTTTCTTTCCATTAATGTGATCTAGGAAGTTGATAGTCTTTCACCACACAGTCACAGACATTGCAGTAATATCCTCCCATCTCAGACTGTGGGGTGGTCTTGATAAAGACAATTGTCTTCCCAAGCTTAGATTCCAAGTCCACTTTGTAGTCCCTGTGCCGCAGGAGTTCCCACTTGGCTGGCTGCACTGGTTTTCCATCCTACTTTTCTCTCTCTTCTGTGAGCCTCTTCTCAGCGAGCTTCTCGTATTCATCTTTGTCCCACTTTCGGTGAAAGTCCAAGTTTTTTGGCCTGCTGCCTGACACCATCTTCACAGCCGAGGTAAGTCTTATTTGGTCATTATCGTTTTTCTCAAAGTGTATTTCATAAGAAACTAGCCTTTTTGAGATTTCATAAGGAAAAGAACAAGGGTACTGTAGACACTGGTATTTGGAAAATTATATATCTTATAGCTGTCAACCTGGAGATATATACTTATTAACATGTTAACGTCATTGAGAACACCTGTGACAAATGGATCTGATGGATTTAACTCAGTGTTGTTTCTAAAACAATATAGTTTTTGACAATATAGTTTTATTTTGTAGCAATTTATTTATTGCCAGAACTCTATTATTTCTATGGTATATTTCCCAATCATTTCATTCTTGTTTTATTATTTCAGTAACCATAAATATATTTGTAATTTTTTTAAAAAGTAAAAACAATTTAAATTTAGCTGGCTTCTAGTAATTTATTACTCATTAGGAGCTACTATGTTTGTTTTACCTAAATTTACCTCTCTACAAGGTACCCCATGCCTCGACTATTCTAGGATTTTATTAAACATAAATTTGTTTATTTCCCTCATGACATGTATAATTGTTGTTATTGCTATTATATTAGATAATAAAGCCTTTAACAATTTCATGTTCAGCATCATCAACATTCTCACAGCTATTATTTGTTAACCACCTTCTATATGTCAAGGAGTATGTTAAGTGTATTATGTACACTTAATACCACCATTGTGGCAACAATTATGCATTACATTTGCCATTCTTAGGTGAACACTAGGTGAAGCTTATCTAGTTTGCTTGAGTCCTGATAGATATAACTGGCAAACACTCAAATCCCCATCTGGCTTCAAAACTAGGATCTCATGCACATGACTTAAGATTTTAGTGTGTCTCCACATGGGCTCAAGGAAGCTTACAACTCACCCAAAAGAAGAGGTAAGATACCTTTAAAACAAACAAAGAATAAAGTTTCTTATTAACATAGCAAAAGGTCTCTCCTCAGCCCAACTACACCCAGACACAAGGGCTCCATGCATCTCGCATCTGAATAATTACATTTCTTCTGGTTTCCCTCCAGAGACCTAGTTAAACATGTTCAGTCCATTCCTGATTTGGCTCTAGGGTTTAATTTTGTGTTCTCCTTTCTACCTTTGAAGTCTTAGTTCTGATTCAATATCCTTATATTTGACCTGTTGTTTGGCATGCTATCCTTTATTCACAAATGGATCCTCCAGTATTATCTCTGACTTTATTGGAAAGTCTACACACAGTTTTCTTTTTGAACACAGACTCAGCTTCATCACCCAGTAGCTTCCTCATCATTATAAGGGTATTTTCCAGACTGGGAGATCTTTACTGCCACTACCTGATCTCCATGTCTGCATAGTCCTAACTGTATATCCTAACTACATTAACCCTGGGCCTGAGAAGTCCATCCAAATCTCCTTGACTATTTTGCAGACTCTTTTTTCAGTATTTTCCAGCTTATTTATGCTTCTATTGAGTGGTAGCAACTCAAAGCACATGCAATATCCCACTATAGGAATACCATGTTTATAAGGAAGTATGGGTGGGAACGATTTTCTTTTTCTTCTGATACAATCCTCAATCATGTCCCACAGCTTTGTTTACCACTTAGTTCTTATAGCAAATTCAGCTAACTCAGGAAATGTGTCCTCCAATAAATGTTCTAAACATTTGCTTACTAAGTCAAGTCATAAGTCAAGACACAACCTTATCTTTCTAGTTTCCTTTGAGACCTTGGACTAGTAATAAACTATCTGGGCCCATTTTTCCTCACCTGTGAAACTAGGAAGATACCACATCTGTTATTTTCACATGGTGTTCTAAGAGTCCCAAGTTTTGTAGCAACATCCAGAGCAACATTGATACAGGGGTCAGGGGAAGGTGATGATTTGTGAATACATGACCATGAATCTGATTTATAAATTAAAATTTGGGGTAGCATTTTACCTAGAAAAAAAGAGAAAGGTTCAAAAAATAAATATGAGCAAATTAAGTCAAGCATTGCATTTTCTGCCTTTTTCTCTTCATAGGAAACCACTCCTTTCCCTTCCTGGCCCTTGACAGGTATTTCAAATGTCACCTTCTTGGAGAAGCCCTCCTGGGATCCCTCAGGCTGCATTTTCTGTTTATCACTGGTCTTGAAAATAGCATTTGTTACCTAATATTGAAGGTTTGATGGCTCTGTCTCTCCCCAGTAAGTCAACGACCATATCTTATCACGGTCTCTAACACTTGGCCCTGTGCTATGTGCATAGTCAGTACTCAACAAATATTTACATGAAGAATGGATGAACCAAGCATGGTGGTGCACACCTGTCATCCCAGTCATTCGGGAGGCTAAAGCAGGAGGAGCCCAAGTTTGAGGCCAGACTTGCCAACATAGCAAGAACTTTTATCAAAAATAAAATTAAAAGGGGTGGAGATATGGCTCAGTGGCAGAATACTGTTAGGTTCAATCCCCAGTGCCACAAAATAAATAAATAAAAGACTCATCCACTGGATAAAGTTTAGATTATTTTCCCAAAAACTAACACTGCCTTACACACTCTGAAACTGGAGCTCGGTTGCTATTTTTCAACTTACTCCCACAGTCTCTCAAGATGTTCCTGCAATTGATTCATGTCACCCTGGCATTTCACTATCGGGTAGAACCCGTGTCATCAGCAAATTTGGAGATGTCACTGTGCACTCCACCTTCCCGATCACATCTAAAAATGTTTTCTGAGAACAATCTCTAAAGGACTTCCCAGTTTACATTTTTTGCATCTAGAGTATGTATTATTACTCATTGTTTCACAGGTAGAAACTCAGTCCCTAGGAATGCATGATGAGTATTTTTCCCCCCAAATTTGATTATCAGAATTTTAAAAACAACTCTTGGACAACTTCAAAGGCTTTTTGAAAGTCTGCTCCAAAATTTAGAGAGTAGTGGATAAATTTAGAGCTTTGCTATTCTGTATTCCCCTAGATGTTTCTGCATAGATGTTCAAAACACTGGGTTACTTTGGGAGTGAATGAAATGATGTATAATCTTAGGTCAATACAGTCCTCCTGACGTGTTATCTGGCTGTATGATCATGTACATGCTAAACTACCCATTTCCTACCTGGATGTGTGTTAAAAGCAAAAATGTAAAATCATAGCTAGTTCTGAAAATACACTCTAAAATCTACTTTAATCTTCCTGTGTACTAACAATTTTTACATTATTATCTTACCTACAACCTAAGATATCCATTTGAATCCTAACTCATCTTGTTTTTCATCTATCATCCAGCACACACACATACACACACACATTCTCTCTCCCACCACTCACATGTATACACTCAAAGCCCATAATGATAATTTGAGCAGCAATTACATCTGATTTTTATTAAGAAAAAAAATTAACCCTTCTTTCACATTCATATCTCCAAATTGTATACCTATAGTTTGATCATCAAAATAGCTTCAATGTAATTTTATTATTCAAGTAAACTAAGACCAGTATAGATTATCAAATGGAAAAACGTAAAATGAGAGGTCTCTTGGAGTATAGAATATAGTTCCCTTCTTGAGATTTTATTTTTAATTGCCATTGCATACCAAGTAAAAACTGCAGACTTTCCAAAACATAATTTCAAATTGAATTGGTTGTTGATGGAGTTGCTTTCTTTTCTCATTTTTAAGGTATTTATTTTAATGTTCATTATTGGTGATTACCTGAGTGAACTGAATTTTCTTTTGATGACCTCAATTTAAATCCTCTTTCTCTATAGCAAGTTCATTGTTTATCTGGGGGGAAGTATATAATATTCTATGCATACCTGGTTTTTTAAAAATATTTTCAAATCTGCCATTAAGACAAATGAGCTAGATTTTTAATGTGCTTTTCATGGGCCTAGCTTGATAACTTCAAGAGAAAATATTTTAAATAATTTTCAGGAGTAGCAATCCAAAGTCTCTTTATACTGACAATTAATAGCTCCATATTTCAAGAGGCTAAATCTGTATCTGCACAATTTCTACTTTTCTATTACAATTAGTATACCAACTAGACCAAATTGCAGTCTATACTATACAAAACTCTCTAGGGGAAAGTTTTGAAATTTCTTAATTCTACTGTACTTGTTTCAGACGATGTCACTATAAAATGCTTGAATCATAACAAAATGTGAACAAAACCTTGGAATTTTCTTGTAGAAGAATTGGCCATGTATATATATTCATTTTAGATGCATAGTAACTCACAAATATTGTGGGGATCAAACTCAGGATTTCATATATGCTAGGCAAGCACTCTATCACTGAGTATACCACCAGCACTTGTCTTACTTAAAAAATACAATATTTTAGTGATAAAACATAATCACCCTTATAATAATCACCTGCCCCAAAGTTTTCAAAATGAATCCACGGGTGTCATCTTGATATCTCATTAATTTGAATACATCACGTATGAGAAGAAATTACACAGGGGAATGTGTAATTAATAAATTTCAAGACCCTTTAATTAAAACACTGTAGCCTTGTCTTTAATCCTTATTCTACAAATAACAATTGTAGATATTTGGATAAGTCCTTAGTCTTCCTGTTCCCAATTTCCTCATTTAGAACAATAGTCTTTGTGTATTTTCTGTGAAAACTTTCCAGGAGTCATTTGGGTTTGAATAGGTTTAAGCAAATCCAGATTTGATCCTCAACTTCTGTATTCATTGATTTCTATGGTTGATCTGTCTACTGTCAAGGCAATTTGCAGACTCTCTTTCCATCACCACTTCCTTTTACAATTAATTGTTCTTTTCTCATTTTGGAAGAAAATGCAGAGATCTCATCAATCCCCAATTGATGTGCTTCATTCTTGTAAGGTAAGAAAAACATCTCTGAAAGTCCCAGAGTTTCATATGTAGAACTAGTGTCATCAAAGCCTTTTCTACAGCATAAGAAACCAGAAAGAAGTAGGTAAGTTTTCTAATTCTCATTCTCCTCATTGTAAATATTTCCTTCAGAGACAAACATGGTGTCAGAAACCTAGACCATGGTGGCATATTTTGAATGCAGGTACATATAAAGTGGGGCTTGGAGGGGTGCTGCTGAGAATGATGGCACTTCTAACAATCTCACCTCTTCCATCACCTAGTTCATGTGAAAAAATATTTATCAATGGCATAAAAAAGCACAGGAGGCTCAGGAGGTTGAGTGCCAAGCAAGACTTCATCCAAGCAAGATTTGCTGAACAATTCATCCATATATCTAGATAACTCAAAAAAATCAAATAATCCAATTTTAAAATGTGCTAAAGGTTTGAAAAGACATTTCTCCAAAAGAAGATACACAAATGTTTACATATAGGGAAAAATGCTCAATTATCACTAATCATCAGGGAAATTCAAATTGAAACCACAATAAGATATTATCTCATCCCAGTTAGAATGGTCACCTCCAAAAAGACAAAAAATAACAAATGCTTGCAAAGATGCAGAGAAAGAACTCTTACTGACTGTTGGTGGGACAGTAAATTAGTATAGCCCTATGGAGAAAATATATGGAGATTCCTTTGAACTACTTCATGATCCAGCTATCCATGGGTTTTTATCTAAAGAGAAAACTATTGATTAAAATAATCTATGAGTACACACCTATAATTTCAGTTACTTTGGAGGTGAAGGCAGGAGAATTTCAAGTTCAAGTTCTGCTTGGGGAATTTAGTGAGATCCTGTCTTAAAATAAAAAATAAAAGGACTGGTGTAGTAGCCCAGTGGTAGAGGACCCCTTTGTTCAATTTCGGCACCAAAAAAAATGTTTATTTCAAAATGGCTAGAAGAGTATGAAATTCCCAACACACACTAATGATTAGTATTTGAAGAGCTAGAAATGATCATTACACTGAATTATTATGTATTGTATACACATTAAATTATTGTAATATACTCCATAAAGATGAACAAGTATTATTTATGAATAAAAATGTAGGTTCATGTAATTGGGATCACTCAGATTTTGGCATGTTGTTTTAAATCTATCAAATATAACTGGTTGTGGTGGCATATGCCTATAATCCCAGCAGCTCGGGAGGCTGAGGTAAGATCATGAGTTCAAAGCCAGCCTCAGCAAAAGTGAGGTACTAAGCAACTCATTGATAACCTTACTCTAAATAAATACAAAATAGGAATGAGGATGTGACTCAGTGGTCGAGTGACCCTGAGTTCAATCCCTGGTACCCCTCCCCCAAATCTATCAAATATACAAATTATAAATTCATTATCACTCACATGTAAAATAAAATCACTTACCTAGTTTTAATAATACATAAGTGTTATTCTTTCTGTCCTTCGTTTACACCTGTCTCTATATTAAAGAGCAACAAGTTTGATTAATACTCGCTTGTTGATTCTTGTAAAGAATTTGATAAATCTAATAAATGAGTAACAAATTATTTTCTAAGACACCTGGTAAGTTATTTATTTTTAACAAAATTGAAGAACCCAAGATCCAACTTATCATTAAAAACTATTGATTATAAGTGTATGATTTTGATATATAGCTCAGAATGACTTCAATAATTCCTAGATGTTGATATAACAAATCAATCTTTCCATATTATTTATATAACAAATCTGATCATCACCTACATCTGCTAAAATGAAAACAGAATTGATATTGAATTCTGTTAAACTCCAATTTTTAGTCAGCACTGCGACTAAAAGACCTGACTAGAACAATTGTAGAGGAGAAAAAGTTTATTTAAGGGCTCACAGTTTCAGAGTTCTCAGTTACAGACATCTGGCACCATGCCTCATGTCTCCAGGTGAGACAGAACATCACAGCAGAAGAGTGTGGCAAAAGGAAGTGGCTCACACGATGATCAAAAAGCAGAGAGAGGCAGACTCCACCTATCAGATACAAATATATAGCCCAAAGCCACACCCCAAGTGCCCCACCTGCCTTCAATTGCAGGTCATATAATCCTATCAGGTGATCAATTCACTGATTGGATTAAGGTGCTCACAACCCAATCATTTCCCCTCTGAACCCTTTCACATTGTCTCAAACATGAGCTTTTGGGAGACACCTCACATTCAAACCATAACAGATACATTATAAAACAATCCCACAAATTATCTTAAGATGCTTTTATAATAAAAGTTTATTTAATGCAAAACAATTATGCATAAACTTACAAATGTACTTGCTATTTGATCAACTGTGTACCTGTTACAATTGTTATGATTATTCAATTCAGAATTTTAAACCCAATAGTCCTAGGAAGTTTTTTTTTAAATGGTAATAATTTTAAATTCTTTTAATTTCAGAGAATTATGATAAGCTAAGCAATAACTTTTAGGTATAAAATATATTGTATTCAGATAAAATTATGTTTGAGAACAATTAAAAACAAATTTAAGGAACAAAGAACAAGGTTGACATTTCTGATATCAAAGAATTGATCTATTTCAATGATGATTTGTTGTTGAGTTGTTAACATATTTAGATTGTTTTAAAATAAAAATCTTAAAGTGATTTTAAATTTCATTGTACATAACAGGCCAAAATTTACATTATTTAAAGTCAGGAAAGAAATTTTTAAGAATTATCTTTAAAATGTGCACAGGTTGACAGGCATGTTGGAGAACACCTATAATCCTAGTGCTTGGGAGGCTGAGGCAGGAGGACTGCAAGTTTAAGACTAGCCTCAGCAACTTAGTGAGGCTCTGTCTCCAAATAAAAAATAAAAAGGGCTGATAATGTGGTTCAGAGATTAAGTGCCACTGAATTCAATCCCTGGTACCAGAAAACAAACCAAACAAAAACAAACAAAAAAAAACAGGTGCACAGATCATACATATTCTTCCAAATTCTATTTGGAGACAAGGAGGGAAAATTTGTAGGCACTAACGCAGAAAGTTGAGATAATATTTGGCTTGTCTTCTTCAAACAGCTTCACCAGTCACATGAAGTGTGAAGTATATTGTGTAAGATATAATGATGACTATGCTATACCATATTTTAATTTTTTTAGTTTTAATTAACAGTCATATTTTATATGATATTGAACAACATTATCTGCAGGGAGCTAACCAATTTAGGTGATCCTGGGTGGTAATCACCAAAAATTGACTCAGATCACTTTGGCATTCAAGCAACTTTTATGCCAGATCTTACTAGAACCTAATCTTTATTTCAAGAAACATTCCATTCACAACATTTCTCTCAGGGAAACTTGGGTTTAGAATTACTCTGAGTTTTTTTTTTTTCCACTGACTTATACAATGTCTATGTACATGGAATCAGTTTTATGCATTAAAAAAAAGAATTAAGGTATTTAGACCACTTGAAACTTAAAAGTCTTGATTCAAGAAATGTAAACTTTAATTTAAATGAGAAAAGATAAAAGATCAGAGAAAGGAAATCATTTTGAATGAAAGTGCAGTTTCTCCAAGTCCTAGTTTTTTCACTTTGGTGGATTAAATTACATCAATATTTTTGTGTGTGTGCCAAAAAAAAACAAAAAAAGCATGCCACATGACAGCATAACAGGTAGCATAACAGGCACCAGAATAGTCCCTGGATAGATGAATCAAATAGTTTAAAACTTGTAACCACCAATAGATTTTTTTTTTTACACCCATTTTTAAAAAGTCATTTATTTCAAAAATGGAGGCTTAATTTTTATTCTTTGGCAATATGGCCAGTCATATGTTCATTTTCTTCCTTTTTATTGAATTATTACTAATTATAATTCAATTAGCCTCCTTTCAAAGGCTATCAGATCTCAATCACTGCTATGTTATGTTCTTGTCAATTCTGATTTCAATTGTAAAGTAGCAACACGATCAACATGATTGTTTCCTTAAGATATGTGTGGACTAGTATTGGTTTCATTCTCCTTCAACAAACTATAAAATGAAATGGTACAGCATTACCCCTGCAAACATGTATTCTTCCTTAGTCATTCTGCAGTTCTCAATCTAGTCAATGTCAGAGTATTTAATATGACCCATTTTTCATAGAGAATAGTAGTCCCATTTACAGTGCTGAGATTGATAGCACGGTATGCTATCAATCCCAAAAGCTCTGATGCGGGCCATGGACCTCTACCAAAAGATTCCTTTCTGGGCTATCAATCTCACAGCTCCCCACTGTCTCAGAGCCCTAAATCAGGCTGCTTGATATCGCTCCAGTTTTGTATTCCTGCGTCAGCAGTCTGCCTAAGCACAGCCATCACTCACTAACACCGTTAACTGCACTTGCTACAAACACCAAACCACTTTCCTCATCCTAAAGCCAAGTGTGAAATTCCTGCTACCTTACCTCATTTACAAATCCCTGGACAAGAAGAACCCATTCTGTTGCCTGGTTTTTGAATAATTGAAAATTTAATGGGAGTATTTTTTTTATTGCAGTGGAACTTGAATATGACAGGTAGCTAGACACTGAAGCAAACATATTTCGAAAAGCAAAGATTAAGAAGTTTCATCATAACCATAGAAACAAAAAAGTACCCCATTTGTGTACAATGAATCAAAATGCAGTCTGTAAAAATGAAAAAATTAAAAAAAGAAGTTTCATCAGTAAAAATGCACTTTTGTTTCTATCTAGAAGGACTAGTCCATTCTAGAATTGCTAATTGTTCTTGTGAATAAAATGTCACAGGCCAATTCCATCATTCTTTTTTACATATGTTTATTCAAAGTCAATGAGTTCCCACTAAGGGTCTGCTTTAGTTAAGACAATGCTGAGGCAGAGGTGGGTTGAACCAGGAAAGCGAGCTCTCCCTGTTGTGATTCTGGAAGTGTATTCAATTCCATCCGTTTGTCTATCTTCACAAATGGATTTTTGCCTCAGCTTAATTGAGGGTTATTTCTATTCACATTTTGTTGGCCATGGTTATGCCACACTTCAAACTGCAACCTTTCCAGGTGCGTGGCACGTGAAGATAACTAGAGCCCAAATATTACCACACAGGACATTTTGAAAATTATCTTTAATAAATAAAAGCAGCTGGTACCTACTCCTGGTATAAATAATCATGCAATAAATGGTAACTTTTATTAGAGTGAGAACTTTTCAATCAAAAGGCTTCAGTACATGAAATCAACCTAATGGCCAATCTTTGCAAAACTATCTTAGGATAATTAGAGTCTAGTATTAGGCAGAAGCAATCTCTCTGACTAATGAATTGAAGGGAGGAAATACATAGTCCTGATATGTTAAACAGTGATCTGTCCCCCAACAACATTGATTATCAGTTTTCTTCTTTCCATACCAGGACTGAATATCTTCTAACAATCTGAAAGCACTGAACTCAATATACTGGTGTAATTGTTTAAGGTATTTAATTATAACTTGTCATTGTCAGATGACATACATAAAATCTTCACCATATTACTTCTACCCTAAAGAAGTCAAACCTTTTGCATTTTATGTAGAAGGTAAATCTGAAGAGGAATAACAGAAGCTGACTCACCATTTGAGGAATTATTCTTGCATTTATCCAAAGAGCAATATGTGCATATGTGATTTAGTTAGATTGTACATGTCATTATTTTATGAACAATAGTGACCTAGAAATTCCTAACACTAAATTGGAAACCACTCAAGTGGTCACATTTTAAAGGAAAAGGGTTATTCTCAACTCTTCCTCATCACATCTTCTTTCTTTCACATAAAAGATCGATATTCTTTTTCTAATCTTTTCCCCTTTCCCATTTATCTGTCCTGGATTTTACCATTTAGAACTTTTTCTCTGTCTGAAAACCAGGTATTTAATGTTCAATATTATAATTCCCCCTGGTTAGTGTGTTTGTGTAATATCACATGTTTGTCATTTTCAGATAATATAGTGGAAAAGAGCTCCCTAATCCTAGGGATTAGGATGTGTGTTGAATGTGCTCAAATAGAGTTAGGAAAACCAGTTTCTGCTCTAGGCTCTGTCACAACACAGCTATAAACTTGACAGGTCATAACTCCTGGAGCTCAGTTTTCTATTCTTAAAAATGAATGAGTGGACCTCATGCCATTGTCTACATGCATACATGTTGTATTCTCTCTGTAATATGCTTCCCAACCTCCTCCCATCCCCACAGATTTACTGCTGACTTCTAAATTTTTAAGCTGCAGATCAGGAATTGCTTCTAAAAAAATGCTTCTCTAATTTCAACCCAGAAAATATTAAAATATAGTTCCAACCTTGCACTTAAAACATTATTATTCCTTGTTTTATATACATTTATTTTCATATCCCTACCACCACTATGCATATATTTATATATTCCTACCACCACTGTAGTGTAAACTCCTAGAGATTCGTGTCTATACTTGAATTCATGTTTGAGTTGCTTGAAAATAATTATGTATTAAGAAAATCTATTTAGAATGAACAAATGAATAGAAGAATAAATGAACACAAATGAAAGAAGTAGGTGGCTATTCCAAAATTCTTTCTTGCTCATACTGAGAATTACTCCAAATAATATAAGTGAGGAACAGAGATAGTTGGAGAATTTGCAGCATTTCAAATCGTTACAACTAGGAAACTACCCAGGCCTCTGATTCCTAAGTTCTCATTGTGGTTGCCTCTCTCCACTCCCAATTGCTATAAAATTAACTGGGGTTATCAGAAAAATGTATGACTTCTTTCTCATCCATGCTCCAGAGCATTTGAGCAAAGAAGCCCTTCACTTTTGAACACCTGAGGATGCTTCAAACAGGAGGATGACAAAACTCTTCCATAAAGGCTGAATTGGTGTTGATGGGGAGCATTTGCCTGAAGGACATGGAGGGATTTCATTAGGACTCTGCATATTTTAGTTTTGCTATCTCTCAGATAAGCATGAGGGAAAGGAGCTTGGGAGGCACAGAGAGACTCCCTCCTGATCAAGAATAAAGTCATCTCTCATCCACAAGAGGCTTCCTCCAAGCAAATTGGTTGATTTGTCATCACCAAAATAAATTGTATATTTTATTTTCTCACCTCTCATGGTAGTATCTCAGCCTTTTTGGTTCCTTTCAGTTCCACCTTTCTTCAGGGCAAAACTTCAATTCTCCCTCATCTACTATAGACCACTCCAGCACCTACGACTGCACCCTTTTTTGAACACAGTCCATTTACTCTTCCATTGAATACTCAACTTTGTGCTGTTTTGTGATGTCATACAATTTTTCCACATTTTAAAATTTAATTCTTATGTCTTTATTTAACTTTGCATGTGTTTATGCATGATCTCTTCAACTACAGTGCACTTTCTTGGAGGGAAGTGACTATATCCAGTCACCTGAGAAATTTGAATCACCCTAGCAAGACAAGCAATAACCATTAAGTGATTGACTGTAGATCAATTATTTCAACCACAAGGACAAGAATACATATTCTGTTTTGACAATGATCCAAGTTTATAAAACAATATACTTTATGTGTGACATGTTTTTTAAATTATTTGAAAATTTTCCCATTCGTAAGATAATTTTATTCCCATAACCTTTCTTCGAGTTAGATACTACAGAGGAAAGTATCACTTTTCAAATGAGGAATTTATACCACAAGAATGAAGATTTTAGCCCTAGTAAGAGGGCCAAAGCAAGATTCAGTTCTCATTGCTGGTATTTCACTGCTCTTTCCCATATAATACATAAAATTCAGGTTCAAGGGAAAGAGTTCCTTGAACACACTTCCACCATATACAGGTGAGCAGTCAGTCAACTACATCAAAAAGTTCTGTGAATAATACATAATCTCTCCGTGGCAGATTAGTGAAAGCCAGAAACTTCCCTCCAAAGAAAGAAATGAGTGCTAATCCTGAAAACATTCGCTTAGTTCATTAGTTGGGTTATAGAAAGGCTATAAGATTGCTTAGTGCACTTAATATTTGCTCTGAAGGTGGGTGGGGGAGGATCACATAAGCTCCAGAGTACATAGTCTCATGTTTGGCTCTGTAGTATATAGAACAGAATAGAGAATATTAATTCAATTTTATCTCTACCTCTGAAAGATTAAAACAAAAACCAAATCCAAACCCAAAAGATTTTTTTTAATACAGCAGGCCTTAACTTCCTGATCCACATAGATTGAATTTATTTATTGGGCACACGGATTCATCTATCAGAAATGTAGTTATTCGTTTATTCAAATAGAAATCAGCATTCATGTAAAATAAATGGATTCTACTTTAATTGTCCACTGGCTGTGACTATAAAGCAAACTACATGAGTCTTACAAGTGAATCTTTACCACACACAGAAAGGAGGATATAAACCTCTAAAATACAGTTCACTTGAGTCATCATTTAAGAGCTCACATCCTGTCCCATACCTCAAAGTAAATTACATTGTAGTTATGATGCTATTAATCACATCATATCTTATGCACATTCAAAAGAAAAATATCATTTTATCTGTATCTATATTGCTTATTCAGTGAAAATTGCTGTTATCTTCAATATTGAAAATTACAAAAGGAAGTTAATTACTTACCTACATGATACTTTATTTCTGAAGTCAAAACATTAGCATATGGAACAACTATAAAGGTAGAGAACATTAAATTACATAAATAAAACCAAGCTTCCATTTATAGGCTATAAAACAAACAGCCTGACTTTAAAAGCTATTAATATGTATGAATTAAAGTATAGGAAGGTCACAAAAATAAACATTTCTTAACAGGAAAAATTAAACAAAAAAACTACATCACATTCAATGACATTCATTTACTCACATTTCATTAAGTGAAATGGATGTCATTTTGTAGAACAAGGTATCTTTAAATATGTAGTATATATATCAAAATTTTGAGATTCAGCCAAAGAATTTAGGAAAGTTGATGTTAAATGTACAGTTAATAATCGCTTATTTAGGTAGAGTTTTTATGCTATGTTGATTAAAATCTGTAATTTATATTTGCATACACTTATATATGTTTTTCATACTCTGTCAAGTGAATAGGCCATGAATTAGTTTAAACACATGAAGCTTACATATTTATTTTTGTTACATCATATTTAGTAAAGTACCTCAAATGCTTTAAAGTAACTCACATGTATAACTTTGTCTCCTGGTACTAAATATGAATTTTTTAAGAATTTAAATTTAACTAAATATCTTTGTAAAAACTCTGCAGCTCACAGTGTATAGGTGCCTGGAAATCCTCATCTCACAGCCTGCTGTCATAGAGAAACACTGAATTTATGAGTCAGAAAGTCTGGATTTTAGTTTGGTCCTTTATCTCATAAAACCTTGGATTAGAGCAAACCAATCAATTGTAGTTCCTCCTTCACAGGATGGGAATAATAATACCTTCCCTACTTAATTCAGGAATTTTAAGAATCAAATCATACAACAATCCAACCAATGTAAAAGTTTGTCATTTACAAAATATTAAACCCATTTCTCCATTATTTCAAAATGTGTGTATTCAAAGCTTACAATGAACAGACTAACCAAAATTACCCCTGTCTACAGAAGAGATGAATGGCAGGGTCCCAAGAAATCTCTCCATATCTGGACAAAATACTAGTGTTATCCAGCTCCCAACACGATCTTCAGCTAAGTTTGCAGGGATGATTCTCTGTTTCTCTTTTGCAGTGACCATTTTAGTCTTTATAATTCACCAATAAGCTTCTGAGAGCAAAGACCATACCTCCTGTCTAACACTAGCTTTTAGTTATGGCACACAGGAGGAGCACATTAATACTTACTTGACAATTATGAGTGGCTATGAAATGTGTCCAAATGAGTGGAAGTCTATATTGGTCTAGGTTGGTCCTTATGTATGCTTGATCTGCAAATCAAATAGTGACTACCCGCTGGGCTATTGGTCACCTGATTGGCTGTGGGACAGACAAATGGATCTGATTAACATTCACAGAATGTTGAAAGACTTGCTATTAATAAAATGTGGAGTTTCCAGGTGACTGTCATTGAGTATGCTCTGCAGATCATGCACTGTCCTCACAAAAATGTGTGCTATAATGCATTTTAAAATTCTGCCACATAGTGACACAACAGATTACAAGACATCATATTCTCTAAGAAACACATGTAATTAGTCTAAGTGTTAGCAGCAGAGAAAAAGACAGAATGAGGAACAAAGGAGAATGAGAGAGCTCCGTAGGGGAGGGCATGGTTACAATAGAACAAAAGGAAAGAAATATAAACAGTAAGGAGAAGGAGAGAGAGATGACTGACTGGAAAACAGAGAAAGAAAAGTAGGAAAAGAAGCTGCCATCTTAGGTATTGTTTTTTGTTGGCATCATTGAGGAAAATCTTTTTCAGTGATTCTGATTGTTTTCCCTCAAATCTACCTTCCTCCCAAAAGGGCATCCATTTCTTTCTCAAAAATGAGAAACTATCTTTGAATGTTCATTCCAAAGAGTCTTTCTTTTGTTAACCTTTTAACAAGAGATGAATGGCAGGGTCCCAAGAAATCTCTCCATATTTGGACAAAATATGCTAGCGTTATCCAGCTCCCAACACGATCTTCAGCTAAGTTTACAGGGATGATTCTCTGTGTTTCTCTTTTGCAGTGACCATTTTAGTCTTTACAATTCACCAATAAGCTTCTGAGAACAAAGACCTTTTTAACAAAAGGTTAACAAAACCTAAAGGTTGTGCTTTAGTAGCTACTGTTAATGAAACTTTCCTTTGTACATTGTAAAGCACTTCTGTTACCACAAACACACTCATGGAGTTGACTGTGCTCCTTTGGGTGGCCATCCAGGTGGTTTCTGAGTGCTGCTGGTTCAGGTGGCAATCACCGTTTAATTACCCAGGGTGAGAGCACAAGGAGAGGACATAGATAGTGTGATGGTATAATTGTGTGGACACTTGTAAGGCTTTTCATTTTATTTCTGCTCTTCTAGTAATTGATGACTTCCAATAGGACCTTCCTCAAATACTTCTTTCTGATTACATAAATATTCTGCAGGGTGTGGAGAAAAACTTGGACTTTTAAGAATGTATTAAGTACCTCCTTCAATTTAACCAACAGAAAATATGTATCTACCACAGAATAATGTGGACTGCAAAGAAAATGAATATTCTCAATGTTGTATGGCAAGGTCATGCTAGAGATATTGAATCAAGTAGGTTTTTCCCCTCCCCCCACATTTAGCAAAGAAAAAGAAAAAATATATATACATAGCCTGTGTTTTGTTCTAAAAGAATGTGCTAGTTAAGTGTTATGCTCAGATTCTCTGAGCTGAGCTTGGTGGATGAGGAACATGCACTGTGAGACACAGAGGGATTACATCTGTGAATAGGAAATGCCAAAGGTAACATGGAAGCAAAACAGAGGTTAGTGTGTGATTGGGCTGTTTCCTTGATAGGAAGTCTGTGCATTATGGCCATAAGGGACAGTTCAAAGAGGGACAATGCAAGAGATATTATTCCTGCCCATGGCCACTGAGTCACTGGGCACAGTGTCCTTGGTTTTCATGCAGGTATTTTCCCTTGCCTGTACTCCAGGGCTGCACCAACTGTTCTTCCCATTTCAGTCCAGAGCTCTCTTTGCTAGCCTCAGAGGAGTTAAGCAAGACACCATTGGAGCAAGGGACTCATAAAACACTACCCCAAAGTACTTAGAACCCAAGGGGATTGGGAGTACCTCAGAAGAAAGGTTACTCTGATCTTCACCTACCTTTCTGCATGAAAACTGGCCATAAAGAAGTACTTGGACCTATATTTCCTGAGAGTTCCTCATTCTAGAGTTCCTGCCCTATACTCAAGGAAGGACTGCTACACAGACAGGCCAAGAAGAATCTGAACAGAAAGGCCTCATTGGGTTTGCTCCTTCTGTCTAATACCATTAGATCATGGTCTTTTTGTTCAATGACATTTCTACAAGGTTGTTCATTCTTTATTGAACCCAAACATAAAAGTAGACAGTTTTCCATGAGTCTTTAGGTCTTCATATCTAATGGTTCCCACATCATATAAAAACAATTTCGTTTTTTCTCTTGTTAAACTATATTTTGTTATAGGAATGTTAGCTAAGACCATCTTGATTGGGAGGAAAGGTATCATATATTTCTGTCCTATAAAAGAAATGAGAACAAGAAAAACAGAGACAGGACCAAGAAGCTTTAATTGGTTATTGGAGAGTAGGGTGGTGGGGGGAATCCCTACTACAGTTGAATTTGGGGATAGGCAAGGAATTTAAGAAGTTCCCAATACTTCTATGCCAATCCAGAATGACAGTTATACACTTACCTGGGGTACTATAACCTTTGGACTAAGTTCTTCTAATCTAACATATGCACTGAACATTTGGGTACTTCAACTGCAGTCAGGCAAATGCAAGACAGAAGGGATGTGAAGGACCTAGAAATCAATTTAACATTTTAAAACTACAATGACTTCTGTATAGTAATTAATAGACATACACACATTCATAGGTGTACTACACTAGATCAGGCTCATTCCTTGCATTCTAGTCACACTAAACTCTTTATTCAAGAACACAGGGTGAAAACTAATGCCTTAAAGACAGGAACCATGGGTACTAATGGACAAAAAATTATTTCAATTAGTGTTTTTTGAGTCTGCAAAATGTAAAACCGTGTCCTGGCTTTGGAGGCTGACAGATTGATGTATTAGATGCAACCGATGTTTTTAAGAAATTCAGAATCTGGTAACAGTGTATGACAAAGCACAGCACTGTAATGACATAATAATGCTCATGCATGGATGAAAAAATGTGACATGTAAACACATATACAATAGTCACCCCCTGATCTGAGGTTTAACTTTCTGTAGTTTCAAGTACCTGAGGTGAACTAAGGTCCAAAACTATTAAAAGAAATAAAAAAAACAATTATTCAGAAATATAAAATTTATGTTTTAAATGTTGTACCATTCCGAGTAACGTGATTAAATCTCATGCCATTCCACTTCCTTGTAGAGACATGTTTAAGCAGCTCTAAGATGGCGGCTGGCGTTGGACCAAGAGGTGGCACATAATTAGTGTTAACAAGGTGTGATCTCTCATGACCTTTTGACTAATTGGTTAATGTCTCTTCTGCACTGGTGGTCAACAGATGTTCCTCATTCTTTCTTGATTGCTACTGTGGTGCATGCTCCAATCATGCTACTTAATCCTAAACTGATTGGCTGCCTTAGTGTATATAAGACATTCTCTTCACCTCTGAGGAGACACCTCTAGATTGCAGAACACGGGACTAAGCACACACCTCTAGGTCACAGAATGAAGGACGCAGTACAGGGGACGCACCACTAAGAAGCACCTCTGATAGCACGCACCTCTAGCACGCACCTTTAGGACGCAGGATGCAGGATGCACCTCTAAGAAGAAGCAGCTGACCTCTAAGAAATAGCTCCTCTGAAAGCGTAGCCTCTCTGAAAGCGTAGTAAAAGCAAGCAAGCTTCTCTTCATCTAAAAGCGTAGCAAGCCTCTCTTCCTCTATAAACTAGCGAACAAGTAAGCAAGCAAGAAAGCAGCCCACTAAAGAGAAAGATAATAGAAGTAGTTCATTCCCAGTCCACCTCTGACTCCTTCCCGCTGGATTGTTGCTGCGGGCAGCAACACTTCCTTACCACCCCTCACCAAGGGTGTGGATCATCTCTCTCCACTGTGTCCACACTGTGTACACTACTTACCCATTAATCACTGAGCAGTCATCTTGGTCATCAGAATGCCTGTCACTTTATTTCATTTAATGATGGCCCAAGAGGACAAGAGTGATGATGCAGAAAAATTTGAATATGACAAAGAGAAGCCATAAGATGCCTTTCTTTTTTAAGTAAAAAGGTGAAAGTTCTTGTCTTAATAAGGAAAGAAAAAAACTCATATGCTGAGGTTTAGGCTATTGAGATCTATAGTAAGAATGAAATAAGTACATCTAGGATTGGTACTATACTTGGTTTCAGGCATTGGAATGTATCTTCTTCCAATAAAGGGTGACTGCTATTTGAAAACTTAACAGGGTAAATTATGAAAACATGCAGAGTAACTGTGACAAGGAAAATTATTTCAAAAATAGCTTTTGCCAGTCATATATGGGAAAAAGAAGGCATCATTTTTGCTATCCCTAATTCTCAGCATCTGGGAGAAATAAACAGCTTCTAAAATCCAAGTCTATTTCCAGAGGAATGGACTGAATCGTCTCAAAAATCGATAGGGTGGGTCAAAAAACTTTAAGAAGATGAGGTCAAAAGGGATAAGGAGGCTGGGTGGGTTGCTCAGTGGTAGAGTGCTTGCTTAGCATGCATGAGGCCTGGGTTTGATTCTCCAGTACCATAAGAAAAAAGTACAAACAAATGAATCAAACAAAAAAATTACTTAAAAGAGAGAGAGAGAGAGAGAGATAGGGAGCAGTGTGTGTATTAAGATTTCCTAAGTACCCCAAAGTCAAGAGTGTGTTTGAACAGTTTTGCAACTAGATATTTCTGTTGGTGAGTGAGTTCTATGGCAGGCATGTGGAGGCTGTCAGGGAGTATAGTGGCCTTCTGTTTAAGGCCTCCTGGAGGGAATATACAGAGGACTGGAACTTCCTTGGGGACACTCCCAGATCGTCCCCTAACAACACAGAAACTGGGTAGTGGAGAGAGCAGGTGTCGATATTTCCACCATGAAATAAGCTACTTCATAATTTTCAGGCACTGTAAAACACCCTAAGTTTTCAATCTTCCCCACAATGTGGTGGGCTCCCTGAGTCAAGGAATACCTTGATAAGGCAAGTATGCTCCTACAAGAGATTCCTGCTTTGGTCTCTGGGTAGACTGCATGAAAATCTCTTTCATTCTATTAACGTGGAATGGGGCATTCTTAACTCAATTGAGGTTGAACTTCCAACCAAGAATATAGTTGGGAACTCAGAGGAAAGTTACATGGCATAAAGGATTTTTAGAATGTGATGGATGGTTCTTTTTTTTTTTTTTTTTTTTTTTTTTACATTTACATAGGGTAATGATGTTTATTTTATTTTTCCCCTCCCCCCACCCCACCCACCCCTCTTTTCCCTCTACACAGTCCTTCTTTCCTTCATTCTTGCCGCTGTCCTTAGCCTAACTCTAAACCTAACCCTAAACCTAATGCTAGCCCCTCCCACCCCCCATTATATGTCCTCATCCGCTTATCAGCGAGATCATTCGACCTTTAGTTTTTTGAGATTGGCTTATCTCACTTAGCATGATATTCTCCAATTTCGACCATTTGCCTACAAATGCCATAATTTTATCATTCTTCATTGCGGAGTAATATTCCATTGTATAAATATGCCACAGTTTCTTTATCCATTCATCAACTGAAGGGCATCTAGGTTGGTTCCTTAAAACTAAATTCTACTGCAAACTAAAAAGACAAAGAAAACATCTGTAATAAGGGCCACAAGTATAGTTCAAAATGTTTGGATAGTTTGGACTTGATAATAAAATAGAAAATAAAAATTATTTACAGTCTCCACAGGTTAAATATTTGATAAAAGTTAAACCAAGTCAATGATAGAGGATAATTCTTATAAAAACTAACAATTACTATTCACTATTCTTTCTGAAATCAATTTAAATCTCTCTTTTGTGATGAAGAAAACCAATGAAAAAAAGATAAAATTATACAAGAATAAGTCTCCAAGCTACAATTTAGCACCAATTTAGCAATTCCATTAGGAAGCACATCCAGCTCATTAAAAAACAGCAAGCTAACCTGTCTATATATTTCCTCCCCATAATCAAATATTGGCAAAATAACTGAATAGGAAATCCAGTGCCTTTCTGAAGTATTAGCAATTAATCATAAAATAACTAGTTTTTCTAAAATGTCATGCATTTTACTATATACTAATATTTCTTAAATTGAACTGGAAGAAGTTTCTTCTTGATTTTTTTAACTCTTACATTCTTCAATCAGTTTTTAAAAGACATTCAAAAGTTACTTTCTTAACAAATGCAAATTCCATTTTTATAAAAACTGAAGTTAAACAATTAAGCAGAGTCCTTCGAGAAAATTTAGATTTCTAGTGGGACAATCTTTCAGAGAGCAAACAGAGCCCTAGAAAACTATTCCCTTCTATGCAACCAAGTCAGGCATTAATATGGGCAGCCCAGAGACATACATAGAAACCTCTTCTATAGCATCTCTGATTTGATGATATGTTTCATAACTTGGGAAAATGGCCCACTGCATTGTTAACCATGCATTGCACAATGTTAAAAAGCTCTTTGTTAATTGAATTAAATCCTAGATTTTTATAATTCCCACTCATTTATCCTCATTTTGCTTTTTAGAAAAACATTTTGTTTTTAGCAAGACAAAACTTCTGTCCCATCTGTCCTAGGACATTAGAAACTTTCATAGCCTGTCCCATACTTTTCATTAATCTTTTTGCCTCCATTTGTTTTGGTCACTTCCTAGAACATCATGGGGTTCTCAATTCCTTCACTCTTTATAGTGTGAAAGACTGCAGAGGTATGAATGTGAATAAAAGAGAAAATGTTGTATTTTTTATGTTTTTAAAGAAAAACTAAGGTTATGAAATCACTTTGGCTCCATCCGAATTAAGCTACTAACTTGACCATCTTTTCTCCTCCTTTGATGTGGAAGGGATATCCATTTTCTTGAAAGATTTTTAAATGTGCTAACAGGGTAAGGCTCCTTCACATGCTGAAGTATGTATCAGCATACCCACTTGCAATAATTCAGAATTATCTATGGAAACAAACACTCTAAATATCTAATGAATCAACTGATTTAATTTTTTTTTAATTTTTAAATTTTATTTGTTCTAATTAGTTGTACATGACAGTAGAATGCATTTATACATTTTGATAAATCATATATAAATGGGATATAATCTCTCATTTTTCTGATTATACATATGCAGGATCACATAGATCGTGTAATCATACATGTACATAAGGTAATAATAGTTTTACTCTACTGTCATTCCTTCCCCTCTTTCCCCTCCCTTCATTCCCCTCTACCTAATATAAAGTAACTATTCTTCCCTATTTCCCCCCATTATTGTGAATTTTAACTTCATTCAACAGGTACTTATTGAGTGTTAATTGAGAATCAGGCTTTGTGCTAGATGCCATGACAATGAACAAGGAAACCCTCAGATCTCAACCTTAGACTCTTTTGAGGAAGGAGCCATTGATTGAACAATCATGCACAGTGAAAACACACCAGAATCCATGAGAGAACAGAGCTCAAGATAAGCTTCCCCAAGCAGGTAGCATTAGAGCTACAACATGAAGAAATGAACAAAATTCAACTAAGCAAACTTGACAAGAAGAAGTTGTGGTGAGAAAACAGCCATGTGTGCACTCTTGAGATTGGGACTAGGGGCTAGGAGTGCAAGACGCGTATAAGGAAATAGTCCAAACCATGCCAAGAGTCCTTGGGCCATGTTAGAGATTGCCTTCCTTGTTCTAGGAATTGAAAGAAGTCTCTAAAAGACTTTTAGTAGGAAAGTCTTTTTGAGATTTTTTTTACTATGGAGAACAGAATAAAGTGCCAGGATTAAATTAGAATAACTATTCCAAGTAGGCAATAACTGAAATAAAATTCCCCGTTACTACCCTTTGTAGATGGCACCACAAAGGATAGTACAATGTGTGAGCTTGGAGTATACAACCACCTTCCATCCTAATGATATTTGGAATATTTATAAATTTTTTCAGTTCTAGAAAGACTTGTGCCCCACAGTTACCCCTTTTGAAAGTGGAGTTTCTTCCAGCTAACCAGAGTGCTTAAGAATACATCTCTGGATTAGCTTAAGATAAACTACCTGTGGCAATCTTTTCCTTGCAGTCTGGACTATAAATCCACCACTTGTCTTCTCCTCATCTGAAAAATCACTACTGTGAGATTCTCTTCCAAGAAGTGACTACAGACCTTTTTTTTTTTTTTTTTTTTTTTCTTTTCTTTTTTTTTTTTTTTTTTTGCTGCCTCAGATTGAGAACTAACAGAAAAAGAATAATAGACCTGAAATGGATCTTACAGGTCATCACTGAGAATAAATTCAAGCCTGAAAACATTTAGACTTTGTTAACAGCAGTATCCTCTTCTTATTCTAGCCAACCCCCCCTTTTTTGTTTTTGTTATTCATTTTTTAATATTTCTAAAATGAGGACAGAATACTCTGATAGGATATTATCTACATCTAGTATTTGAAAGAATAATCTAATGGATTGAAATAGGAGATAATGTGTTCTTGACCTCTCTGCTTTCTGATACTGCTGCCTGGCAATTAATAATAATATTTATTCAAGATATTGTGTTAAGTAATCCCTAAAAGTGTCAGGTTGGTCAGTGGAATGGATTTCTTAAATTAGTGAGTAGGAGTAAGTTGCTAATCTTTTTAAAGAACACCTATTTATTTCCAAACTATAAAAACATTCAAGGCTAACCCTCCAACTCAATGGATTACTCTTAGAAGAAAACTCTAGAAAACCTTTTTTTATACTGTGAGCACAGGCTAAGCAAAGGTTTTGTCATCATTACCATCTCATACTCTAGGAAAGAATGAAATATTATTAATAAAAACAGCCTAGCAGCTTGGTTCTGCTTATTCTTTAGGGTTTTAAATCAAAATCAATGTGACTTTTTAAAGTAAGCCCTGGGTAGAGTTTAAAATGCTGGATATGCATGAATTATGCATGTGTACAAGGCCTGTAGCCTCAGGTGTATTGTTAGTAAATCAAATGCCATAAATATAAATCCATTCCAATAGCTTATTTGAGGTGACTAGGTTGTTGCCCCATGTAGCACAATAATAACATGGTGGATAAGAAAAGCACTGTTTGCATGGAGTGATATTAGTATGTGTAGGTCCTTGAAGTGATTATGCTATTAATAAAAGCTAAAGTAACTATGACTGAGAACTCCACTAAGTCATGTGATGATTTGTCCTTAGAGTTTTTGTTGATTACTAACTATGTGCAAGTTCCCTCTTTTGGTCTCACAAATGAGGACAACTGAATTCTTCCCTCTATTAAGCCCTAATCCACCAGGTAATTTACATGGCTAATTACAACAATGCAAAACAAAAGAGGAGCAGTGAGACAGGTCTCAAGCTCTGTTCAAATTGGCCTGCTTCATTGTCTTTCAAGTTCCCAGAGAAATCATTTGTGATGGAGTTACTGTGGTGTTTGATATCTTCCAAACTTGAGAACTTACATGACCACTGTATGACAATCTATTGAATAAAGTTGTTTATCATAGAACTTAGGAATTAAAGTTCAACTAGTCTAAACCAGTCTTTTTAAAGTTATGAAAACCAGTCAGACATAGTGGCACAGGCCTATAATCCCAGCAACTCAGGAATCTGAGGCAGAAGGACTACAAGTTCAAGCAAGGCCAGCCGTGGGAATTTAGCAAGACTCCGTTTCAAAATAAAATTAAAAGGGCTAGGTGTATAGCTTAATTGTAGAGGACACCTGAGTTCAATCCTCATTACAGTAAAAATAAATATTATGAAAACAATAGCTGATTTTGTCATAGAATAATTTGTTATGATAGTCCTATCATTATATTAAATATGTACATACAGATTCATAAATATTTATATACTTATGCTTAATATATAATGACTAATATATAATATATAGCATATAATGCCTATTTACCTATCATCTTATAAATGTATATGTGCATTTATATATGTGTATAAGTTATAGTAGTGTTTTCAGAACTATCAATTTCGCTATATTAGAATGAACTAGCTTTGGATACAAGTTAATCATTTGCCAAAAGAACTGTTTAATGTATTTTTGCATCTCTCCTTCCTTGAGTCTCATGAGTAAAATGAATTCTTTTAAATAGTCTGGAAAGAACAGTTATGAATGATAGAACTTCCATGATCCTCTAAAGGTAGCATCACCTAGGCTAAGTAATATTTATTTCCAAGCCATTACTTTGTCTGGAACACATATCAAAATAATTAGCCTGTGGAACTCAGTTTTCTATAATGCAGGGAATGGGCTGATAGAAGGCTATCATCTTCTATCTCATTTGAAATTGACTGAAGAAATAGTGACAAAGGGAAATTTAATTTGTAACTGAGGAGTCAAGAGATTAGATAGCCTTAGCAGAATGAGTTTTTAGACTTGGTGGAACTTACATATGAGCCTTTTATAGCAGGGATTTATTAAACCTAACCATCTCTGTGGACTCTCCCTTTGCCAAGATCAATCCCCATTCTGATATTTCCCCATGGGTTACACGAATGGTAACAGAAAAAAACTGGCTCTGTCACTGTAAAAACTGTAGGCTTGTTTCATATTTCGTTTGTGTAGTAAGCTGTCCCCAGGGAGACATGAGGCTGTGGGAAAAGGCAGAGAATCAAATCGATTTCTTAGACTGCGACAGGGAGGCCATTTTCAGAGGCATCACAAGGTAAGAAAAAAGAACTGAGTCTTCCTCATGAAAAACCATAAGGCTGCTGGGTCCACATGAGGCTGCACAACCAGAGCAGCCCAGCCCATGTAGGGAGAGCAAGTCCTTCTTAGAAAGTAAAAAATCATCACAGGCTAGGTTCTGTTTATACAGTTTTCTTCCTAAAGCTGGGCAAAGCATTTTCCTTCTCACCTTTTGATTGTCTCAGAGACAAAATATTCTTTTATTTATAGGTAGCATGAGAAAAGTCAGACTAGTGATCAAATGTTGCTAAGAACCGCACCATCATCTGAGCTCATGAGAGTAAACTGTACACTACCAATTTTTGGATTCGCATGCTTGAGAACCTTGAGACCAGCCTCTGACTTCCCATTTCCTCCTACTCTCACCTTTATTCAGACAACTTCCTCTCTTTGGAGGCAACTATCTGAACTTTCCACTGTCATTTTCTCTCTACATACACCTGGAAACATCGAACAAATTTTCCTTATATGTTCTGACCAGTTGGCTCCAGTTAATCAAGTGACTATGCCTGTCATGTGAATGCAGGTGGTAGAATTTCCTGGTAAATAATACATGGCATGTGTCAAAAGTCATTTTGTGCCAAATCTACTTCATTCTTCCCCTTACTTCAGTGCTCAGTGTTGCAGAAATCAGGCTCTGCTCATATCCATTAGAAGGACAACTTCAACTTTTCAGAGCTGAGAATTTTCCTGTGCACTTTTGTGTTGTTATTCCTCTCATTCAAGATTCTTTTTGGATTCAACTCAAGAAATTAATTGCTGTGGCACTTCCTGTAAGTAAGGTTTTGCATTTGTTCTATCTTAGAACCTAAGAACTTTGTATAGGTCTTTTGTTGGTCTTCCATTTGTTGCTCTTCATTTAGAATTTACCTCAAAAAAAGGCTCCAAATTAAGCAAAAAAAGAGTTGTAAAATTTTGTAATTCTCCATGGGGCAAAAGTAAGATGGGTTAAATTCCTATGTGTATAATAGGCACATATATATTTAATATATATTCAGATATGATTACCCACCAATTTTGATGTAGCAGACAATAAAATTAACTTCCTCAGTGTTATCTTCTAAATATATCTGGTACAGTGGGATATAGTTTCTGATGTATTTGAGGCAGTGATTCATCTAACCAACTACATGACTTGATCTCTTTCTCTTATTTTTATAGGTAACAAACCTATAAAAAATAAGCTTCATGATCACCACTTTCTTCAAGGGGATTGACCAATTTTGTCTCTTCTCTGGGTACCAAAATCTGGTTGCACTCATTAGCTGTGCCCATTTTTTTTCCATAAGAGAAATCATTATTGACATTATTGATCCCATTTTACATTTAAAGACACTATGGTAAAAAAAAAAAAAAATCGAGCTAATTGGTATTTAAGTAGGCAGATCCAGACACTTACTCTTGGTCTCTGAGCTCTGTTGTTTGTATCCACTGTTTCTCTTTCTGTAGCCATATCAGACATGGTAGGGTTACTAACTTAAATAACACAAAAGATTTTGAATGCTCCCAATACAAACATGATAAATGTTTGACATAGTGAATAAACTATTTACTCTGATTTGATCATTTCACATTGTAAACATATATTGAAATATCACACTGTATATCATAAATATGTACAATTATGTTAATTAGAAATTTAAAGATATTGGAAGATAAAGAATAACATGAAAGGATTCATTGAGAATGCATAAACTCATCCTAAAATAAAACTCTATCCAATTTATTTCACAACTACTCTATGAATGGATGTACAAAAATATTTGTATTATACAGTAGTAAGGCTTTATCACTAAAGTTGCACAGTGTCATTCTTAAAAATAGTTTCCAACCCTAGTTTTGGTCTGTGTCCACACTATCCATGATTGTTTCTGCCCAGTTACCCCATCCATTCATATCATGGAAAGCCAGCAACGACCACAGTCCATGTACTTAGAACTTGCAAAATAATTTCCCTAACACATACTTATTTTCCATGATCATTTGCTGTCTGATTGCCTTTTTAATTCTACCTTCATATTTATTCTACCTTCATATACCTCTTATATCTTCTTCATGTTCTCTTCTTACTTTCACAACACTTTCCATTCTTTCCTGTAGCCTATGAACCTTAGCACCCTGTACCTTAGACATTTCTCAGCTCCGTGTGTTTTGTAGATCTGGGCATTCCCTGTGTCCTTGATAAAGGGACTCTGACAGCCTTACTCTTGCAGAATTTCTGGATTTTCCTTTTGTGCCAGCTTCTCTGCCACAGAGTTATCTTTGCACTGGCTAAAGTAGGCGGCCTATGCTGTTATAACAGCTTGCACGTGCTTCTGTAACTTCTCTGTGGACAGTATGTTTATGACTATGATTATGTCCCATCAAAAGAAAAATCTTTGGGTAGAGTAGCCATGTCCTCTTCATGTCAGAGTATGTGGCAAATTTTTGGCATGTGATAAAAAGCTCACTGAACTGAAATAAAATTTACCTCTTTTTTTATGTCAAATAAGTAAGGAAGTAGATAGTTGAGGAAGAGGACCACCCAGATATGTGACTCAAAAATAAACTAAATAAACACATTAAAATTTCAGGACTGGTCTGAGGAATTAGCTCAGTGATAGAGTGCTTGCCTAGCATGCTTGAGGCCCTGGGTTTTGTCCCTACCATTGCAAGTTAAAAAAAAAAAAAGTAGTACCCAAAATGCAGGACTGAAATTTCAAGAACAGGGATGGAGGAAATTGATTACCAAGGAGAAAGAAATATTTAAAAACTATAATGATACAGCATAAGTGTAGAAAAAACTAAATGTTTAGTGGTGTAACTCAACTAATGGTACAAGGAAGCCATAAAACTGTGTTTGAAGATGTTTTGATGCTGATGACAAGGTATAATCATCCATCATTTCCTAAGCAGCTGGTGTAGTCATAGCATTATGCTATTCACAGAAAATATTACAGATGTGTTCAGAAAAAAAGGAAAATGTCCCTTCTGAGATAAAAATCCTCTGGGAAGATGAAAATAATGCATAAGAAACTATTAGAAAACCATAAAAACTAGTATCCAATTAACTACTAAATTATGTAAGATGGATCAACTGCTTCATTTACTTACTCATTCAATAATAAAGAGGATCCTTGGGAATATTTTCCTGTATCAGGCATTCACTTAGAAAAAAGAAAAAAAAAAAAAAAAAGATTTGGCAAACTCAGCATGAGGGTGAAAATCGTTCCTATTTTCATGGTGTTAATAGCTGTCAAGCCTATTAAAGGGAAGCTGTAACACCTACAACTGCCAAGAAAGAGTCAGACACAAGGTCAACATGGACATTATTGGATACATGCTGCAGAATACATCTCTGTTACAAGCATCTGAAGAGTTGAGGAACTGTAGACTATTAGGGTTTTGGGTCTTTACATCAAACTGTTCCATTTTATATAACACAAGATCTGTAATTCTTTTCAAACTGACAATTAAGACTCAAAACAATATCTTAAACCTGTAAACTGTCTCAGAAAACCTAAGTCCACACTGCCACAAATAGGATATTTATAATAAGAATAATTTGAGATCTGGACATCAGTCTCAACTCAAGAAATTCTCCCAGTTCCTTTCTGAACTGCTTTTCCCTGAAGTTTCATTTGGGAAAACTACATATGAATTGTTGTGCTGCAATGAATCTAAATGGATGTTCCAATCCAGCTCCAGGGCTGTGTTAAGTCAGTGCTCAGCAGGATGCAGCATCTGCGAAGAATGCCAATATGATGGAACACTGGCTATAGGAAATAAATTTTAAAGGCTCTACATTTCTAAATCAGGAGGAGCCACTTTTACTGCTCTGAATGTTCCTCCAGATGACAATCTATGGGATTCCAGAAATGAAATGACAAACAACTCCACTTTGGAATTCTATATATTGAATTGTGATTTACAGAATGGTCCATCTCTTTTAAGAAAAGAAAATAAATCTAGCTTTGTGGTTTATGACTACAAACTTTCCCCCCACCTACAGTAATGTAATTGTTGTTTGCAGGAAATCGAGGAGCAAAAGAATGAATTAAACAGTCTAGGCTTTAAGTTTCCCACTGGTTCTTTCTTAAAAGTCGTTAAAGATTGTTTTGAAGTCTACCCCAACACCAACTTCATTCCTATCCAGGAACAGACCTGCTTTGAATTTTCCTAATTCTCCTCTCTGAATTCCTTGTGCAAGAGACCAGGTCAAAGACTTTCTTGAGATGTGGAGACAGAGCATTATAAAGCCAAAGTATTTCCAGATTAGCTCAATATTAAAATGTATTCAATAGAAGAATTATAATAATGTAATTGTAAAGACTTTAAAACTCCTGCCATATAATACTTAAAAATGCCTCAACTCAGAGCTGGGATATATCTCAGTGGTAGAGCACTTGTCTAGCATGTATGAAGCCCTGGGTTTGATCCCCAGTATGGGAAAAACAAAAAGTCTCAACTTTAGCTTAGAAGACTTGATTCATCCAAAAAGTCTGAGTCTTGTAGATAACTCTAAGATGGTATGTAATGCTGATTTCTATTTCACAGAGACCTAATCATTAGGAGAATGGCAGCCAAAAATACTTACATTCCAAATTTATATACTGAGAGTGCACAAATATCCTTTTTTTCTGTTACTTTTTTTAAAGTATAATTTATATACAATAAGATGTAAATATATAGACCTAAATATACAGACCAAAATATACAGTAGAGATCTAAAATATACAGACCTTAATTTTAACTTTTTACATTTTGACAATTTTTACACCCACATAACTACCACCCACATCAGGGTACAGAACATTTACATACTCTAGAAAGTTCTATATACCCATTCATTGTACTCTTCCTCTCAGGCAAGAGGCAATTTGTGTGTGTGTGTTCTAGATATAAATCCTTCATCAGATATAGGCATTGTAATTATTTTCTCCCAGATTATGGCTTCCCTATTTACTACTTTTCACATGTCTTTCAAAAAGATGCTTAATTTTGGTTAGGTTCATATTTTTGGATTCAGTTTTTCCTTTCCATTTCATGCTCATTATACCCTCCTTTTAAAATCTTTATCTAGTTCAAGATCATGAAGACTGCCTCTGGTGTTTTATCCTAAAAGTCTTAAAATTTTATCTTTATTTTTTACTTCTAGGAGCCACTGAAAGTTAATTTTGCCTCTCATGTGAGATGTAGGTTGAGGGTTTGTGTTTTTTTTTTATGGTACGGGTGATTGAATCCAGGGACATTGAACCACTGAGCCACACACATTCCCAAGTCTTTCCCTTTTTATTTTTCAATTTTGAGACAGGATCTTGATAAGTTGCTTACAGTCTTGCAAAATTGTTGAGGCTGGCTTTGAACGTGCAATCTTCCTGCCTCAGTCTCCCTAGCCACAGGGATTTTAGGAATCTTGGCAAGACCCATTTGTTAAATATAAATATCAAGTTGATCAAGAACCATTATTAAAAAGATTTTCCTCTGCCCTTTTAGTTATCTTGGCATCCTTGTCAAAAACTGATTGATAATATACGTGTAGATAAGAAATCTGGACTCTATCTAGTTCCATTATTTGTTGGAACAATGCCATATTACCTTACTCTCTTGATTGTCTTATGTTTATAATAAGTCTTGAAAGCAGCTAGTTTAAGGCTTTCAGATTTGCTGTTCTTTTTGAGTTTGTTTTGACTATCTTAGGTCCTTTGGATTTTCATATACAGTTCAGAATTAGTTTATACATTTATATTAGTAGACTGCTAGATTTTGAGTAGGTCCACATGGATATCTGTATAGAGGTCTTGCATATCACTCATTAGAAGTGATGTATTTTGATACAAATTAGAAAGTTTTTAAATTTTATTTTGAATTTTATTCACTACTTTATGTCCTATATATAATTATATCCTGTATATAATGTGATCTTGCTAAATACACTTACTAGTTTTGGTGTATTTTTGTAAATTCCTTAGGCCTTTCTGAATAAACAAATATATCATCTATAAATGAAGGCACCTACATTTTTTCCTAATTTTTATGGCATTTATTTTCATTTTATTGAACTGCCGTGGACTTTTAGCACACTAATAAAAATAGCATTTCTTAAATGGAATTTTTAATTTTTATGACTAAAGCCAGAACAATTGTAACAACTAAAGTGCAAAATTCTTCAGTAGTTCATGTTACTAACAGCTTTAAATACTTGCTAAACCTGGAAGTCATCATTATTTAATCAATCCAATGAATGATAAGTGAACCTATAATACTTTTTAAATGTACGTGAATATGAAATAAAATGAGAATGTTTATAACAAAATATACTAATATAACATAAATATAAAAAATTAAGTAGGCTTTCTCTTTATTGCTAGTACCAGTTGGAAATGGAAAAATGAAAACTCAGTTGCTAGTCTTTTAATTGCTTAAAAATACATCTAATGAGAAAATGTAGAGCCTATGAAGAAAATTAAGTATAAATAAATATAAAATGCTAGTAAAGATACTTAATGCAATCACACTGAATCTTAATACTGTAAAGAATATAAAATTCTTTTAAACTTTAGATGATGCTAAAGCTCTGAGAACCACAGCAACGAAGAACACAAAAGGACTTTGTCTTGAACTTGTTAATACTTACCATGAAGCTGCAGTCCTAGCAGCAAGATGGGCATACAGGTCAAAACAGCAAAAATGCAGCCAGAATAGGGAATGATCAAGGCTGTTATTTCAGTTTAATAGGGTTTTACAAAAATAACTGCTGTGGAATATTGCAGTTATTAATCTGGTAGAAAACAAAGCCAATTCACCTTCCATTTTATAAGAAAACACGTTTAGTATAGTTGGTAATATAAATATTAAATTTTTTAAAAATTTTATTTTTTGAATTTTTTATTTTTACAGATTGCATTTTGATTCAGTATACACAAATGGGGTATCTTTTTGATTTTTTTGTTATTTTTAGCTATATGCAAAAGTAGAATGTATTTTGATGTATTATTCACATTCTTGTGGTTGTACATAATGTGGAGTTACTCTGGTCATGTATTCATATATGAACACAGGCAAGTTATGTCCAATTTATTCTGCTCTCTTTCCTATTCCCATCCTCTCTCCCTTCCCTTCATTTCCCTTTGTCAGAACACACAGGAGGATATTTATATAACTTTGGGTAGCAGATCTTAAGCAAGATGGGAACTTCAGAAGCCAAAAAAGAAATTAATACATTATCCATTATACTTTATTTAATAAATATTTAATGCTAAGCAACTTAAATTTCATTTTAAATATATATATATATACACATATATATATCATACATATGTATATATATATAAACAGACACTATGAAAATTAAGACTGGGGATAATATTGACAACAGATGATTGAAAATGAGTTTTTATAGTAAACAGAAAGAGATTTCCTATATGGAGATAATGGCAGAAAATATTCACTAGAGAGAAACAAGGAAAAAGTTAAATATTTACTCCACTGAACAGAAATCCAGTGGGATATGTATGGATAGATGACTGATAAAATTTATTAAGGAAAATCATTATTCCTTTTGTAAAGGTAATGTTTGATCATTATAAGAAACATAGGCAGGACTAGGGTGTAGCTCAGTTGTAGCGTATGTGCTTAGCGAGCTTGAGACCTTGTGTTAATCCCCAAACTGCCAGTACCAAAAAATAATATCTATGTATATATGTGTGTGTGTGTATATATATATATATACTTTAAAAAAATTTTTTACAGACTGCATTTTGATTTCTTGTAAACAAATGGGGTACTCTTCATTTCTATGGTTGTGCACGATGTAGATTCATACTATTCGTGTAATCATACATGTACATAGGGAAATGATGTCTGTCTCATTTCACCATATACATATATGTATACATACACTTAATTGCCAGTACTTTCTTATAATTTAGTAAAGTACTTAAAAAAGAAAATTCCAAATTTTACTATCTAAAAATAGTACACATTAACCCTAGATTTTTAACTTTTTTAAATTGCACATATTGATATAATTATACAAGCATGGAATATATCTTATTCTAGTTAGGACCCCATTCTTTTGGATGTACATAATAAATCCCACTATGTTGTGTTCATGTATGTGCATAGAAAAATTATTTCAGACTCATTTCACTATCTTTCCTTTTGTTATCCTTCCTCCCTTCCCTTCATTCCCCTTTGTCTAATCCACTGAGTATTTATTCTTCCCCTCCCTCCCCACTTATTGTGGGTTAGTTTCCACATATCAGTGAAAACTTAACAAAGTTCCCTCTATTATTTGAGCATCTAAGACCATGAAATTACAGTACATTTTTTGTATATTTCAACATTTTTAATGTATTTCTTATGTCTGTATCATATGGGATAAAACAAAAGTCGAGTTAAAGTGTATTATGTCAAGTTTGAAAAGTAAAATATTACAAAAGAACAAAAAATTGTACATATTTATTGGGTACCACATGGTATTTTAATGTATGAATTAAAAGTATAATAATAAGATCTGTATAAATGGTACATTTACCACTTCTTTGTGCTGAGAACACCCCAAATCCTTTCTAGTAGCTATTTAGAAATATAAAGCTCAATATCCCCCATAGTTACCCTACTAAATGATAGAACATTAGAGGTTTTTCCTCCTATCCAACTACATCCTATACCCATTAACCATGACTTTCTACTCCTCTACTTCCTGCCCTTGCATTCTCTAATAACCACTATTTTACTCTCTACTACTACAAGGTCAACTGTTTAAAACTTCTCCATAAGTAAGAACATGTGGTATTTATCTTTATTTTTGCCTGACTTATTTCACTCAACATAATATTCTTCAGTTTTATGTATGTTGCTGCGAAGGACAGAATTTCTTCCCTTTTTGACTGAATAATGTTCCCTTATGGATATATATCACAGTTTCTTTATCCATTCATCCATCAATGAATATTGGTTTATTCTGTATAGTGCTGCAATAACATGAAGGTGCAAGAATATCTTTGACAATTGATTTTTTTTTCTTTTTAGCCCTAGTTTAACAAAATCCAGACATCATTATTTTACATACTCAAAATAGGAGAATAGCTTGATAGACCAATATAAATACTTTTAGAATAAAAATATATGTGGGTTTTTTACTAAATTCTTTTTTGTTTGAATTTATCAAAGAAAAATGCACTGAAATAAAAATAAAACCATTGCTGGACTTTGGAAATCATTTCTTCACCAAGGAGAATATTTTCTTCAAGATCATTTATAAGGTTGAGAATTTTTTAATAGTAAAAAACTGACATTATGTTTTTAAAAAACTATGTTTATGTTAAAAAGATTATTACAGTTCAGGCAGGTTTTTAAAAATTAAGAAATTCACCCTAATGATAAATTGAAAGTGAATTAATGATAATTTATTTCATTGGGACACATCTTAGAATAGTGATGAGAAGTTAAATTAAACTTATTCAGAAAGTCTCTCAAGGACCAAAAAAAAAAAAAAAAAAAAAAGTATATTTGAGTCTCCATGGAGAAGAAAAAGGAAGGTGAAAATGAGAATGAGAAATTAAAGCACTTGGATAGCAAAAGAAAGCTGATGAAAGATGAAGAACCAGATTAACACACAAAATATCACCAACTGAATTTAAGAATTAATGGGAATTTATAAATGTGAGAGATCTTGTTATTTTAATGCAAGTTTGGGGGAAATGTCAAAGACTCTGCTCAAGTTCAACAACATTTATTTTCACGTTCACACAAAAGGGTATGGAATATGAGTTTCCTATACCTAGAATTTGCATTCAAATGTTAAAGAAAAATTTCCTTGCCAGATGGGGTGACTCACACAGGAGGCTGAAGCAGGAGAATGGCAAATTCAAGGCCAGTCTCAGCCATTTAGGGGGCCCTAAGCAACCTAGGAAGATCCTGTCTCAAATAAATAAGGAAACTTTTCTTCAAGATTTTTAAATTAATCCATCTATTGAGTGGGGCTAGAGGTGTTGTAGGGTATAGGGAGGGTCGGTATTGACAAACTGATTGATTGATTGGGGAAGAGGAAAGTTGATCATTAGTGAGTCATGGAGTACAACCACAGAGAGTAGAAATGAGTGGGTTTTCATTCATATAATTTCTGACATGGATTTTTCTTTCTCAACTACTCTTAAATGGTCTTCATGCTCCTGGTCTCCACTGAACATCTTCCCATATTCCTAGGCTCTATTCTACTATAATTTTGCAGGTGCAGAACATAATCATTGGTGCATAATATCAAAGTCCAGACCACTTAAATAAATCAGAGAGGATAAAAATAGCAATGGGAACATAGAGAAAATGTTTTGAGGATTAAAGAGTATATGCCTATATCTATATATTTATATACAATTAATGATTAACTTAGTGATTACTTGATGTGTTTTCTTCTATCTTTATTTCAATATCAGAAAAATTTTCAGTTAAAATAAGCCAAATGTGTAGATTTAGTGGTGGTTAACTACAACTAAATGGAGCAATAAGAAGCTATTCAGGGACTGGGGTTGTAGCTCAGTGTTAAAGCATTTGCCTAGCATGTGTGAGGCACTGGGTTTGATCCTCAGCACCACATAAAAATAAATAAATAAAATAAAGGTATTGTGTCTATCTGCAACTAAAAAAAATAATTTAAAAAAAAGTTATTCAGTAAGAATTTCTTTCCAGTACCCTTCTCTATTTGCCCATGTACATTGCCCAAACTTCTTAGACTTTTATTATAGAAATGATATTATCATACTTCCCCTCTTTATTATATATATATATATATATATATATTTAAAGTCCCCATCTTATTTACTTTAATAGGCTGCTGACTTCTAAACAGTACTTAGAAAATAAAAGATGCATAAATATTTGATTAATTGAATTAAATTTCAAGAAAGTAATTTATATTTTTCATATGCTATACTTAAGAGTATAAGAAATTAATTCCATGGTTACAAGGCATAGCATATATAATTTTATTAAGTGGCAACTTATAGATATGAAGTCTTTAATACATTTTTCAAACAGTGTATTTATAATTTACCAGTTCTTGGGAAATGTGTCATTAATAGATTTGTCACACTTGGAAGATCAGGAGAGAAAGTTGGTGAAGAGTCTTGAAGGAGAAAAGAGTACAGCACTAAAATTGTGGGTATTATTGGCATATGGATTTGCACCTCTTCACTGAACTCTAAGGACACTTCATTCTCCTAGAGAGTTATTTGTTAACTCTGGATGGTCAGATAATTACCTGTTAAATAGTGAATGAAAATTGTCAGGGGGTGACTGAAAACGCAAGCCATTTACATTCCTCAGGAGAATTTGCAAAGTAGTTCCACAGCTCAAAGTAGTTTAAGGGAAAGTGGGTTGAAGGGTCATTGAAGAGAGATGCAACTGATAAAGGTTGATTGGAATTTCTTGTCATATTAGCCAGTTAATGATGTATTTAAATTATCCTGTAGGCTCTTTCATTATACCTTAATGTTCAGAATTTAACTCTTTTTTAGTTTAGTCCTAAATGAATTTTTAAATCTAAAGATGAATAATTCAAGCATAGGATGGTGAGTACTGCTTAGAACTAGGTACAAGATGAAAGGAGAAGAGTGATATGTTGACCACAAACTGAAGGCAGCAAAGGCAGGCCCTTTCCCAAAACTACATTTGAGTCCTGCATGGGTACAGTTTTTACAACCAAATTTGGCACTTATTTTTGGAAAACAAACACAAATATTCTCTGCACTTCTGTTTAGAGATTTACCATTAAAACTGCCGAACATATGCTCAAATATAAATGTATAGGTATTTAGATTGTTCATAATAGCAAAACAATGGAAATAAAATAACTGCCCAGCGATATGAATGAAGTCAAATCAATAATTCTGCCTTCCAAGTAACTAATTTCATATAATGGAGAGAACAACTAAGGTGAAAAATGATGCATAAAATATTGAGTTAAAGTCACAGAGCAATATGTATAGTATAGATATTGTTTAAAAAGCCTTTAATGTGCATTGAAAAGGGGAGAATCAGTAATACACAAAATCGCATAAATACTTATTATCTGGAAAGAACATAGGACTTGGGTTGAAGTGCCGCTTGCCGCCGACCAGCGGGGCAAAGGACACATACACTTCAGAAGTTCATGAAGCAGCTTCCCCTTTATTCGGATAACACCCTCAATATATAAGCAGTCTCATGCATTGCAATTGTAACCAGATATGTCCATCCAATCCTATTAAAGGTCAAGTGATCACAAGCTTAAGCATATATGTAAGATATATCTGTCCACGTGCTAGGCGGCTGAACTAATTATCATACAGCCAATGGTAAACGCTTCCTGTTTTTCTCAAGGCACATTTAGCACGCCCCTTGGCTCTCTGCCAGTCGCCATCTTACATGCATGTGGCATAACCCTGGGCCCCCGGTCTCGCCCACCACATTGAAGGAGACAGGAGGGGCTTTACCATTTATGTTGTGTTTTAGAGGGACTTTAGAAGAAACATGCATTATCTTGTAAAAAAAATTCTCAAAATAGTTTATTGATGTTTGTTGTAACTTAGTGATTAGGCTTAGAGCTGTAACTCATAAAATTTATGGAATACATCTCCAAAAATTTAATCCTGAGATGATCCTACAAAATATAGATTAACATTCAAAATGTTTTTTTTGTTCAACATTCCACAGACCATTAAACATGTACTTCTCATTTTTATCAACATAAATTTTTAAATTATTATTAGAGGATATGTTACTAATTTATATAAAATCATGCTTTACATTACAGCAACTTTTAGATAACCACTGATACTGTTCTAATCCTTACTTATTTCTGTGTTATAGCTTCCCATTTATAATAAAACATCTTATCCCAGTAGTTTGTGTCCTCCTACACTGGGCCAGCTAGTCAGCTCTGAGTCACAACAAATAATACCCTGATGAAATTATGTATCTGCCTGAAAATTTTTCTAAGATGCTCCTTTCTAGCCTCCCCACAAATTTTATGTTCTTTTACCTATGATGATCTTTTCTCCCTTCAGTTAAATTTGAAGATATTGAAAGTTTTTGTGCACTAGGAAGTATGTAGTGCTGTTTCTAAACCTGCAGGGTCAACATCACCTGGGAACTGGTTAGAAGTCAGTCCCCAGGCCCCCCCTGACCCTGGGAGGCGGGGTCAGAGCTCTGCTTAACAAACTTGTCAGGTGATTCTGATGTACATCCTAGTTTGTGAACCACTGAATTACAGACCAGGACTAGGTTCATCTATAAAGAATGACATTTTCTTACTTAGCTTTTTTATTTTTTTAAGTCTTCCTCCTCTTTCGCCAATTCATTGTTTTAAAATCAGGTGTTATACCCTCAAACTATTCTGTCCTTTTTGATTCTTAAGAACCTCTATTCTAAACTGAATGCAGTGGTACAGGCCTATAATCCCAGTTACTCGGGAGGCTGAGGCAGGAGAATCGCAAGCCTAAGGCCAGCCTCAACAACTTAGCCAGATCCTGTCTCATAAAACAAACAAAACAAAAAACAAAGCAAAATAACAACAACAACAAAAACTTTATTCTAGAAACTCCTCTAAAGACAACTCAAGTTGTTTTCTTGAATAGCCTATATGAGGAGAATATTTTGCAAAGTACAAAAATAAGAGATTTGTTCAAAAGACATTTAAGCAGAATCCTGCTTAATGCTTGAGAATAAGCATTGCATAGTTAACAATACATATCTTGTTTTCTATATTAAGCAGAAAATTAAATTTGAAAGGCTTCACAAGAAAAAATATACTTAAGAGAAAGCATTCTGCCTTACTTATTTTACTTGGAAAGTAAGGTTGTAGAAAACAAAACATTTACTCTAAAGTTTAAAAGTTAAAATTATTTAGTGATTCTCTATATCCATGATGTTGAATAAAATTAAATCAGAATTTCAAAAAACATGATCAAATATGATTTTTACGAATACTCATCTAGAAATGAGTTCAGTACTGCTGCTTACAGAGTTAGGTTATAATTGTTACAAATTTTTAGGAGAGGCTGGAGAGAATCGCTATATTTAATTTCAAGTAACACATAACCAGCAAACACCCCTGGAAATATCACCTAGGAGGCAGGAATGTTTCTTCTTTAAGAGCACAGTAAAGAGTGAGTGTCCACTGAGTGGGAAAAATTCATCTCTGGTTTGTTGTTGTATTTCCTCTCTGTGTAGAAAGAGTTTAAATAACTTTCTACTCTTCCTTCAGCTTACTGCTTAGAAAGGAAAATAAAGAGTCTGAAGAAGTACAGATTTATAAGAATAATTTCAGCAGTGAATTTTGAAAGGGTAGCCACTGATAAAATTCTTCACATGTGTTCCTGGGCTTTAGTGTACTTAAGTTTCCAATACTGGACAATATTAAAAGTCTGATTCCAAATCCCACCTCCCAAATTGAGTCCCCAGTGATTCCAGAAGATCTGTGTCAGGACTCAGTAATTGGATTTTTAACAAATATACTCAGATAATTTTGACAAGATGGTTAAAAGTCCATGCTTTGAGAAAATGACCATTATTTGATGTCTCCATAGCTTATAGGAATACAAAGCTATAAATTAATAGAGGGTGGATTTGAAATGTTTCACCAGGGTGTTTTAAAAAATGTTTTCTTTGGAACATGAGTTTTGGAATTTCCTGGGACTGGTGCTCCACAGACCAAAGGATCTGTGGTCAAAAAACGTAAGAGAATGCTGCATTCCAAATCTTCCCTTTGGAAATTGTATTCCCAAAGTTCATTAACACATAAAAGTCCTCTGAAAATGCCTTAATTTTAAACAAAGGTTTGTATTTTGCCTAACAGTTAAACTTCTTTGCAAGAGAAGTAACATTTAGCTTCCACCATTATTGTCTCAGAAGTTTCTCCAATCAAACCTGTTTAAACTGGGTTAGGCTGAACTATAAAATTCTATCCTGTGGCAAAAAGAAAATTTTACACACACACACACACACACACACTCATATACACTGAGAAGCAAGTGGTGGGGGAACTGGTTTCAGACTCAGACCCAAATCAGGAAGTTTCTCAATTTTCCCCATCCAAAAAGGAGTTGAATAAATTCTTGCCTCTCCATCATCTTGGATCACACAGATTGCAAAACAGAGCAAAGCCGCAAAGTCAAGAAATTTGTAGAGCAGTTAATGCCAATAATTAGTAGTCAGAGCAAACACAACACAGTGTTATCAAAATATTGTATTGTCGACTTCCACAGTTCCTTGTCATTCTACCCAGTAAGGTAGGATTTATTCCCTGCACTGGAGAACTTTGGAAAGTTCCTTACCATCCTCATCATTTATTTACAATAGAAGAATTTCAGGCTTGATCTCGACTTAGTAATTCAAAAAGTTAAATCTAATGTACTAATTATATAAAATGCATTTATAATAATATGTGATATAATACATAACAGCATCTATTCCGTATTATATTATAAAAGTATAATTGCATCAGAACTTCAATCTTCATTTAAAAGTAAGATTTCTCCATAAGACTCCCTATCTATGACCTCCTGTTAAAAGAAATATTGTGTACAAGCTTCTCTCTCAGTTACTTTATGCTTCAGTTGTTACTGTGAACCTTTCCAGGCTTGAACACCAAGAGAAAGCAAGGAAGAGAAAAAGAAGTATACATTCCTGCTTCATAAACATACTATTTCTTACCTTCACACTCTGAGCAAGGTGGATGCTTAAACTGCCTCTTTGTCTTGTGGGTCCTTTTCTTGATTTCTTGGGGTCAGTTGTGCTAAGCCTCTAACTCAGACTTTCAGGCACTCAATGATACACTCTCTCCCCCGCTCAGGTCTTGCACCAAACCCAGGTTTTGGATAGAAATCAAAACAGCTACCTAGCCTTAGTTTTTCTCTCATTTGACGCCAATCATGATTATAGACCCTGTTCCCACCCATCCTTTAACATGATAAATTCTGGGAATGGAGACAGATTTCAAAACAATGGCATCTTTGCTACTGTAGAGAAGTTCAAACTTTCCCTCTAAAGGTCAATAATTGAGTCTGCTGAAATAAATTAACAATAGACAGATTATCAGGAAAAAAGGTATACAGCATTACTAATGTTTAAATGTATACGGGAGTCACCTGAAATATGAAACTAAAGGAAGGGTCAGAGGTTAAAGCTTAAATATTCTCCTCATAGGGAAGCAGGAAGTGGGAGAATCTAGGCACTTTTTAAGGTAGTAAATGAATATCAGGAGCGATGAATAGGTTTGAAGAACAGACTAGAACAAGTTCCTCTGAGCTCTAGATGTGGCATTTAACTTTTAGTCTCTTCCTCTGTGATACAAGTTTTCACTATTAATAAAATTTCAGTAAGAAGAAAGGCAATTGGGTGGAACTAGTCTTTAAGTAGATAAGAGAACTAAAGAGAAAAAATACACCCAACATTGCCTAATCCCCACACAATTTTAAATTAAAATAATCAGCATGCTGAGGCACCGTATTTTGGAGGATTGTTTTCTGAGACTCAACACAGCCAAAGCAACTTGCTGGCCTTTTTGATTCTTAGATTTCCTGAGTAGATCTCAGTCTAGTCCATTTTGTCTGCCATTCTCCCAATAAGTTCTTCATTCAGTCCTGTGAAAATCTCTTTTAAACTTGAAATGGAGTAGGTAGCCTGTCTTCTCTTTGTGTAGGTGGGTAACCATATTTAAAGCCCAGGGTATGCTCTAGTCCAAGTAGGATTGCCAGAAAAATATGTAGGATATCTAGATGCACTTGAATTACACTTGAATTCAGGTAAACACTTTTTTTTTTTTAAATAAGTATGTCCCATGCAAGTACTTGGAACACAGTTACACAAAAAATCATTTATTTGTGGGATGTTTTCTCTGACACCAAGCAGTTCTTCAGCCCCCTAGATACCAACTAGATGTTCCATAATTCAATTCTGACTCCACTCAGAGTTAGCACAGGTCCCACAAATAAGGGCTCAGAACCAGGGCTACATCTGATGCCAACGTAGATCCTGGGTTTCCTAATCTTCCATCTCACTGACTATAAATCTGGGGTTTTCACTGCCCCTTCTCAGGTTTTATAATTTGCTAGAATGACTTAAACAACTCAACAAAACAGTTTAGCTACTATTCTGATTTAGTATACAGGATACCATTTAGGGGCTCTCAGATCAAAGAGACACGTAGAGAAGGGAGTTCACAGAGACTCCTTGTTCTCTGAGTGTGCCACCTTCCCAGCATCTTAATGTGTTCATAGTCTCAGAAATTCATTCATTCAAGATATTTTCTGGAACTTAATCTTCATCCTCCCTTCTCCCCTTGAAGAAGATCCATGGTGTGGCTGAAAGTTCCAATCCTCTGATTTCTTTCCTGGTGACATCCTTAGGCTGTTTAGGGGTCCCACCCTACCTCACCTCATTTGCACAAACTGAAGTGTAAGCAAAGAAACATTCCTATCACTCCTAGAAATCCAAGAGTGTCAGAAGCTCTGTATCAGGGACAAAAGACAAAGGTCAAATATATTTCTTTTTATACCACAATCTGAAATTCAAATGTAAGGCATCCTATATTTTTACCTGCTAAGTTCAACAACCCTAAATCTAAGAAACCTCTCCTCAATTCTATCACAACCACTCTTCAATATTTTTATTCTCTAAAGTGGGTGATGGATTATAAGAGGTGCAAAACTGTTTCTCTGTATTTTTCAGCTCAGTTTGCTTGAGCACCTTACTGTGGAATTTTTAAAACTTCATATCCTGGCACATCAGTTGCAACACAATTTGGCAATCTCTCCTAATATTAGCAATAGGCATTTTCCAGAGTATTGGATATAACTCTTTATAAGAGTATTCTTGATATTCTGAGCATTCACAGAGATGGAAATTGTTATAAGATTCTTCTCTGACACACAAAATATTCATATAACAATGCTCAGATTCAGAAACAAAACATTGCAAAAACCCAGAAACCCCCTCATACCACATTCTAATCACTACCAATGCTCAACAAAAATAAGTATATTCATGCCTTCTAACACCAGTCTATTATCCCTCATTCTCTCTATTACTTCACAACTTAGCCCATTAATGCCACAACAATGTTGCTTTCATCTAAGCTTCACCAACAAGACAGTAGTCACTGGCCATATGTAGCTATTAAATTTAAAATTAAAACCTAAATAGTGTTGGGGATGCAGATCAGTGGTAGAACTTTTGTTTAGTTCATTACCACAAGGTCCTGGGTTGGGTCCCCAGGATGCAAGAACAAACAAACAAAAATAAATAAATTCAAATAAAACTAATTAAAGCAAAAACAGAAATACAGAAACAAAACAAAAAAACTGCAATAATAGCAAAATTAAATAATTGCTTTTGAAAATAATGAATTCAATATACCATTGGCTAACAACTCAAAAGAGAGATTGCAAATACCTTACAGTGAAATCCTAAGGGGAAAATAGCCACAAATACAGAGAAACCAGCCCCAAATCATAAATTATTGAATAGTTTGCTTTATTGGGTTTTGTTGTTGTTGTTTGGTTTTTATGGTTTTTTGGTTCTGAAAATAAACTTGACCATGTGAGTAAAATAGAAGATAGAAAAGTTTCTGGTAAAATTTATACCACCAGAAATTATTCGTGGGAATAATAAAAAAAAAAAAATGTAAAGCCTTAAAAATCTCAGCTGGGCGCAGTAGTGTATGCCTGTAATCCCAGTGACTTGGGAGGCTGAGATAGGAGGAACAGAAGTTCAAGGTCTCAGAAACTTAACAAATCAAAAAATTAAAAGGACTGAGAATGTAGCTCAGTGGTAAAGTACCTCTGAGTTTAACTCCCAGGATCCCTCCTCCAAAGAGTTTGTTTTGGTAATACTTGATTAACATTTTAATTGAAACCATAAAAGACAGAAGTCAAAATTTTATTCAGTAAAAAATCTTGGGTAGGAAAGAAAGTTGTTAACCTAGTTGACTTTAGAATATGAAGTCTAAGGTATTCTTTAACTTTTATTATAACTATAACAAACCTGTTATAAAAAAGGCATAAAATTAAGAAGAAATCCAAAGAATGTTCATATGAAAAAGATAGAGGAAACTTTCTATTTAAGTTCTATTTTGGACTGGGAATATAGCTCAGTAGGTAGAGTGCTTGCCTAGCAAGCACAAGGCCCTGGGTTCAATCCCTAGCACCACAAATAAATAAATAAATAATAAGTTCTATTTCTATACATTATCATAAAATATAAGATTGAGTACATATCTTGATTATAAGAGCAAGGTCTTGAATTCTTTTAACTGTAAAAAAATTATCACCATGAGTTTATTATGTGGCCTAACCTAGTGCCTGTAAATACTCTAAAACTTGATTTTCTTTCTTGTTAAAATAAATTGTACAAATTTGAATATGATGATTTTAGGAAATTAAACTTTATTACCTGCAGCTTATTTAACTGTAGTCTACAAAACGGACATCCGTGTCATAACTCTTGGAATCTGTGAAAGTGACGTTAGTAAAAGAATCTTTGAAGATGTAATTTAGTTGAGGATTTTGAAATAAGATCATCTCAGATTACTTGAGAGGTGCCTAAATTCAACACATGTCTCTTCATGAGAAGCTGGGAAGAGACTGGGAAGATCTGATTCTATCCTATAGCCTTAACATTTTGAATCTGATTTTAGACTTCTGGACTCCAGAATTGTGAGAGAATGGAATTGCTGTTGTTTTAAACCACTAAGCTTGTGGCCATTTGTTATGTCAGTCTTAGGAAAGCAATATATCACCTCCATTGAAGTGTTCAGATTAATATTGTGATAACTTCATTATCTATAAGCTCACTCTACTTTGTAACTCTCCACCATAGGTGTGGTATAAATTTGCTTTCTAGAGAGAAAGCATTAATATATATTTGCTTGAATTTCTTAGTAGAGATCTGTTTGAGAAAAATAAATTGGTTATTCTAGCAGATTCATTTTGTACCTAAATACAAAGTTTGTATCTTTGACGAGTAAAAGGAATAAAAAACATGCACAGAGCATCAATCATGGACAAAGCTGAGAATGTTATTGGAGTTTTCTTCTTGCCCACTCCTCTGCCCCTTGATGTGATTTCAGGTTCAGAAAATTTCACATTTAAAATTTTAGTCCTTTGAGTAATGGTTAATTCCATAATTGAATTGTGTTGTAGTAAAATTTGGAAGAGAGAAAAAAATTCTTAATAAATAAAAATATCTCATAACAATGCAGAAAGGATGATGATATGCCAATATATACCTTTATGAATGCCGATGAAAATTTTATAATTAGGACATTAATAGAATAAACTTTGCCAAAATTATCTTTTAATAATAGAATGTCTCAGGGCCGGGGATATAGCTCAGTTGGTAAAGTGCTTGTCTTAAAGCACAAGGCCCTGGGTTCAATCCCTAGCACCAAAAAAAGAAAGAAAGAATAGAATGTCTCAATATCTAGTGTATTAGGTGAAAGGAAGAATGAAAATAGTGAGTACCTCAACTGAAGCCAAAACAGCATAGATAAAATTTCAGTATCTTACATAAACTTTTAAAGCAGAAATAAATTGTAATAATAGCAACAGAACTTTTGATAAGCTATTGTAAGTATTCCCACTAAAACCATTACTTCATAACATTCTGGAAGTTCTATCCATAAAGGTTATACAGTTCATTACATTGAACATCAGGATAATCACTAATCCAGAAGACTGGCAGTAGTTTTCTTACATTTGAGTCTATAATAAATACACATATTTTTTATTAATAGCAACAAAATAGTTAAAATGTGTTTTAGTCAGCTTTTCCATTGTTGTGACTAAAAGACCCGATCAGAACAATTATGGAACAGGAAAGATTTATTATGGGGCTCACCATTTCAGAGGTCTTAGTCCACAGAAGGCCAGCTTCATTCCTCAGGGGCTCCAGGTGAGGCAGGAACAACATGGTCAAAAAGTGTGGCAGAAGGAAGCAGCTCACATCATGATCAGGAAGTAGAGAGAGACTCCACTCACTGGAACAAAATATATACCTCATATCCACACCCCCAATTCCCCACCTCCTCTAGCCACACCCCACCTGCCTCCAGTTACCACTCAATTAATCCCATCAGGGATTAATTCACTGATGAGGTTAAAGCTATAACCCAATCGTTTCTCCTTCAAATCTTCTTGCATTGTCTCACGCTTGATCTTTTGGGGCACACCACGCCTAAACCATAACAAAATGTATTGCCAATCAATTGGTATTTAATTTATACAAATTATATATCAAATAAGTATTTTTAAACTATGAGAGCATCATATGTTTTAACAAAGTTTAAAATATTTCTATTTATGGCAATGTGGTGGATCAGATTATCTAAATTATTATCTTGTTTAAAACTTTTTAAAAATTTGCTGTTAAGTGAATAATTAACCTGGCCATAAAACAATACTCAGAAGAAAGACTTCAAAAGATACTGAAAAGACACCAGGCACAGTGTTGAAGGCCTGTAATCCCAGAAGCTAGGGAAGTTAGAGCAAGAGGATCACAAGTTCAAAGCCAGACTCAGCAACTTAGCAAGGACCTGTCTCAAAATAAAAAATAAAAGAGACTAGGAATGTTCAGTGCTTTAGTGCACCACGGTTCAATTCCTGGTACAAAAACAGGAAGATACTAAAAATGAACTCTGGTGGTATGCAAGTATTAGAGATGTCTTTTCTCTAAATACTAAATATTAGTGATCCTGAGTTTCTGGTGTGATTGTCAAAGTACTGGAGAAGACTTTGATACCTAAGATATGTAAAAGATGGGGAATAACATATACTTCTGTCTAAAGCTGGAAAATAAGTGAATCACATGAGGACACTGAATCACAGAAAAACAGGGCAAGAAAACCCAGTTAGGACTAATGGAAGAAGGAGAATATCTTCCCTGAGAAGTTTTATTTGTTCACATCATTTTATGTCTTGAATTCACACTATCTACTCCACTAGAGCAGCATGAAGTAGGAAATTAAAGTGATTGAAGTCAATAGGGACCCAAGCTAATTTACATAAACAAGTAAAATCATTCTCTGAATTAAAATACATACATACATATATATATATATATATATATATATATATATATATATAAAGGCAGACAGGAGGAAGGAAGGGAGAAGGAAGGAAGGGAGGGAGGAATGAAGAAGGAAGGAAAGGAGAAACAAAGGCATCCAAAAGTTCTCCCAGATAAGGTTCCAAACAACATACATTCACAATCCACAATCATAAAGCAAGTCATCACAGACATGAAAATAAACGTAATACTGCATACCCAACTAAAATGACTATAATTTAAAAGAGATTGATGATACCAAGTACCACTGAAAATATGGAGCAACTGGAACTCTAATACTCTGCTAGCATATAAAAGTAAATCTACTTTGGAAAAATGCCTAATAATGTATTATAAGGTTAATATATACTTACTACATAGCTGAGCAATTGCGTTTCAAGGTAACTACCTAAGAGAAACATATACATGTCCACAAAAAAGTGAACATGAACATGAATATTCACAGCAATTTTATTCATATTTGCCAAAACATGCAGAAAATGCAAATGTCTATTAGTGGTTGAATGGATGAACAAACTACAGCATATCTGTACAATGGATTATCACTCAATAACAAAAGGGAACAGACTATTAATATAAGTAAAAACCAGGGACTAAATAAATGTTGAGATAAACAATTTGTTGCTTGATTGTAGATATATTGAAGAAGCTAAAGCAAGATATATGTTCATTTGAAAAGATAATCAAAGTATATTCTTATTTAAAAAACATAAATCAGCAATTTATCAATGTACTTGCCATTCTATTTGTTTTGAAAGAACAATGACAAATATATACAAATGTGAATAGATGGATTTGTGTGTGGATGAGTGGATGGATGGATAATGAACAGATGGATGAAGAGATGGACAGATGGATATAGAAATGTTTGTTTTAGAATAAACAAAAGTCTGGAAAGATAAGTATCAAGGTTTTGACAGGCAGTACCTACTCTGGTTATGGAGTTATAAAGTTTCAATAAATGAAAATGCAAGGAAAGAAAAGTTCATTTACAAGAAGTTTTAGCCCTGAAACATTATGGAAGAAAAAAATGATAGTGCAAAGACAAAGTAGATAATAAACTAATTTTATTATCTCCAATCAAACATGTTTCTTACCTTTTCACTTGGCATCAGCATGCAGAGGAGATAGTGTATTAGATACTTGGTTTCCTTTGTTGTGAAATCTGAGTTGAGAGTCTAATCATCTGGCAAAAGGGTTAATATTATATTGAAGTCAATAAATGGTCTACTTGTACTATGGGCTATATGATAAACTTGCCAGAGACTCAGAAGGACCTGCAGCCTGCAAGAATGCCTACTTATCAGAAGAACTAAACATATCAGAATAACTGAGGACATTAGCAAAAGATGTCATCAGAATGCCCTGATCTGGGTCAGGACAAATGAATCATATCCCAGGGGATGATAGACAAGGTAATTCAGTCTTCAACCAGGTCTGGTGTATAAAAATCATAACACATCAGGACCAAGTTGGTTCATCCTAGGAACACAAGTTTAACTTGGTACTCAAAAAAAAAAATGACTATAATTTTACCACATTAACAGAAACAAAGGGAAAAAGATACATATAAGGAATTTGACAAAATTTAGTACTCAGACATTACAAAAACTCTCAGGAGACAAAGAATATAATACCCATAACTGACTTCAAATACTAGGGTGGAAGATTGAAAGTATTATCTTCTGAGATCAGGTAAGATGTCTGCTCTTGTCACTTTTACCCAGCATTATACTAGAAGTTCTAGCTCAGCAACAGGCCAAGGGAAAAACAAAAGATACCCAGTTTGGGAAGAAAGATGTAAAACTATCTTTGTTTGCATAAGACATTATAATGTAAGTGCATTATGTAAGGAACCAAGGTACACAGTCTATATAGAAAATTTAAGTGCACACTAGCAAAGTGCAATTGGAAGGGGAAACTCCAATTGTGGGATCTGGAGCAAATCTTTTAAATTCTTTGGGTGGAAATAAGCTAGACTGTCAGTTCAGGCTGTTGAAACAGAATACCCCAGTCTGGTTAACTTAAACAACAAACATTTTTTTCTAGTTCTCAGACTGGAAATTCCAAGATCAAGGTGCCAGTAGATCTCTCTTCCTGGTCTGTGCACAAACATCTTATTGAATCCTCACAAAGCCAAAGAGAAATCATCTCTTTTGTTTATTCCTATAAGAAAACTTATCTCACTCATGGGAGCTCTGCCTCATGACTTAGTTATCTCCCAAAAGTTCACTTCCAAATACCATCACACTGAGAAGTTAGGATTTCCACATACAAATTTAGGGAAATACAAACAATCAGTTCATAACAGTGACCTAAGTAATGAAGGAATCAGAGTAGGTTGGAATGATCTCTACAGGTTCCTTCTTGCTTTAACTGTTAGTGGTTCACCAGTTTGTCATGATGTGAGATCAGAAATTCTGTATTGTTTGCCATTTCATCTCATAGTCTCCGAAACATAGGTAACCAACAATAGTCTTTTTAGCAAGAGAATGAAACACTGGAATAATCTACAAAGAAACAATAGTGAGATGCCACTCTTGAAGATATTTTATGAAGTAAATAGCTGCCATCAAGAATCTTCAATTCTAAAGTCAGAGAATAATCCATATTACCTCTTAAAGTTACTTTTGATTCTAGGAGTGTGATTCTTCCCATCTAAGAAGAACGATAATGAAAATGAGCTTCCAATCAGAAAGTCATTGTTCAGGGATGGGGATATAGCTCAGTGTTAGGGCACTTGGCTTCCATGTGTGAATCCCTGAGTTCAATGCTCAGCACTGAAGGAAGGAAACTAACTTGAACCTGGCACTGCATTAGGTACCATGAGTAAGAGATAGTAGATTGTTTCCTCCAAGAGATAGAAGCAGAAATCAGAAGAGATTGTAATTAGGTTCTATTGCAAGTGGTACAGGAGTCAGAAGCTCAATTGTTTGTAAAATTACACTCTAACTTTTATTTCTTGAGTCATGGGGAGCAAAGACCTTTGGCTATAATAACCTCAAATCACAAAATACTTAACCTAGTTTAATGTGAAAATTCCTTTGAATGGATATGAGATTTGCATACTTAATTATTCTTTTGATTAGCAGGCTATATAAAAAAGTTTCAGCCTGTATGCCTACGGAATAATCACTGTCAGAATGCATACTTCACCGAAGCTAATTATGCTTTGCACTACCTCTGGGAGGATTTCAAAATAAAACTTTACTTGAAAATACACAACACACACACACACACACACACACACACACACACAGAGTATCTAAAATCAACAAATTATTTTTTATTATTGTTTTTTCTATATTTTTATTGGTGCATCATGGTTGTATGATGTAATGGTGGAATTTGTTTTTACACTTTCGTACATTTTCACAATATAGCAATATAATTTGGTCAATACCTTTCCCCAGTATTTCTCTCCCCTCCTCCCTGCCCCTGGTCCCTTTCCTCTATTCTGTTGATTTACTCTACTGAATCATAAGATCTCTCCCTCTACATGTTTCTTTTCCTTTTTCCTTTCTAGTTTCCACATATGAGAGAAAATATATGACCCTTGACCTTCTGAGTTTGACTTATTTTTCTTAACACAATGTTCTCAAGTTCCATCCATTTTCCTGCAAAATGACATATTTTATTTCTCCTTATGGCTGAATAAAGCTTCATTCGGTATATATACCACATTTTCTTCATTCATTCATTTGTTGATGGACACTGCACTATACAACTAAGAATTTAAATGGTAAGGAACTGAGAAGTTATTTCTCATGGACCAATATATACTGAACTCAGAACCAGACTATTCTAAAGAATCTGTTGTCAAATAACCACAGAAGGAGTTGCTAACCATAAATATATGTGGTACATGTGTTGTGCATGCACACATGCACATGTTTCTGTGCGTATATGTAAAAATTTAGCAGGAACTCATTTCAGAGAGAGAACAGGATTATTGGGGAAAAAATGTCTCCTAGATTTCTAAATATAGCATTCACATAGTGAAAAGCACTTATATGGGTAAAAAGATATTAAAATGGAATTTTTAAACAAGGTGAAGACTGCAACCATAATGCACCCTGTTTGTCCCCCTATCACTACCCACTTAAATTCCTTCTGTTTGTGGATTAGTCATGGTCCCGCAGAGAAATAAAACATATAGCATATTATAGTTGCCCCTTATCCAAAGTTTTTATTTTCTACAGTTTTAGTTCTAATAATCAACTGTAGTACAAAAGTATTAAATGGAAAATTCCAGAAATAAACAATTAATAAATTTTAAATTATATGCTGCTCTAAGTAGCATGATGAAATTTCTGTTCTACCTGAGCAATAAGCCAAACCTTTCTCCAATTCATGCGTACTGTACATGCCACCTGCCGTTCATCACTTGGTAGCCATCTCCATTATAAAATGGACCATGGAAGCCTCACAGTTCTTGTGATGAAGTAGCCCTTATTTTACTCAATAATGACCTCAAAGCGCAAGAGTAGGGATGCTAGTACTTCCTTTAGATGAAAAGGTAAAAGTTCTTAACAAGCAGAGAAAAGATCCTATGCTGAGGTTGCCAAGAATTTTGGTAAGAATGAATCTTTTACCTGTGAAATTGTGAAGAAGAAAAAAAAAAAATCATGCTGTATCTCAAACAAAAAGTTATGGTCATGGTGCCTCATAAGTGCTCAGTCATTCACCTCATTTTATTCCATCATGTAGATATTTTGTCATCTCATACCATCACAAGAAAAAGATGGTTGAGAACAGTTTGATGGTGAGAACAGTTTGATTTTTTTTTTTTTTTGAGAGAGAGGAAGGACATTTACATAACTTTCATTATAGTATGAAGTTTTAATTTTTCTATTTTATTAGTAGTAATTATTAATTTCTTATTGTGTCTAATTTATAAATTAATCTTATTCAAGGTACATATTCATAAGATACATAGAATTCAGTACCATTCATGGTTTTAGACTTATGCTAGGGGTCTTGGAACATATCCCCTGCAGATAAGGAGGAACTGCTAGGTATACATATGGATGTGTAATTGTTACATATATGCACACACACATGCACAAAGAGACTTATTTTAAGGAAAGAGATTGACTTTCAGTCAATTGGATTAGCCTGGCCCACATTAGGAAGGGTATCCGCTTCACTCAGTCTACTGCTTTAAGTGCTAATTACATCTAAAAACACCTTTACAGCAACCATTTAAACTAGTGTTTAACAAAACAAGTGGGTACCACAGTCTATCCCACTATCCATAAATAATATTTAGGTATGGATGAAGACAACTTGATCTAAAGACTACATTTGTCTCTGCCAGGCTCTTGGGAGACATTACACTAATCAGAGACCTATTTGAAACAAATACAAAGCTTAACATTTCCTGGAAAATGCAAGAGATTATACTTTAGTTTGCAATTCCATGACAAATGGAATCTATTTCTGGCTGACCCTCACTTTGAACATGTAGTTCTTCGGAATCCCAGCTTATTTGGGGTAAAGCTGTCTTTAGACTCCCAACTTCTGCTAGTTCTGCACTTTGATTTTTTTTTCCCTCAGTCTAGTCTAAAATTGTTTCCAGTAGCTAAGTCTGAAATTTTCAAATACTCAAATATAAGATGGAAACTTCAAACAAAATTGCCTACTTATCAAAATAGAATTAACATATTAAAAACTGATGGAAATAATTTAAAAATTTAAGTAAAAATTTCCTTAAACTTTGTTCTACAGAATGACAATAACTGTGTGATGAAGAGATAAAGGGAGAAGAGGGATTTGTGGTCACGTGAACTCAACAAATGTTATGATAAATATTTTCTTTTCAGATTTCTCTGAACTCTATATACTATTACTGCCTATACAAAGGAGAAAGAAATACATACATTGCTATTTCTTTTGAACTTATTTTATGACCAAATTTTATTTTTACATGGAGTATCTCTGTTATGGTTTGTCTGGAATGTCCCCCAAAAGCTCATGTGCTGAAGACATGGTCTCCAATGCAGCAATATTCAGAGCCAGAGTTGTTGGGAAGGGATTGTATCATAACAGCTCTAACCTCATCAGTGGATTAATCCATTTGATGGATTAATAATCTGAATGGAGTATTGGGAGGAGATGGAAACTGCAGCAGGTAGAGGCTAGTAGGAGGAAATAGGTCACTGGGGGCATGCCTGTGGGATTACATTTTGTCCCCAGTCTTTCCCTCTACCTTTCTCCCTCTTTCTGGTTCATGGCCATCACGAGCTGAGCAGCTTTCTTACTGCACACTTCCCACCATGATGTTCTACCTCACCTCGGGCTCAAAGTAATGGATCCATCTGCATGGTCTTACATGAGTCAAAATAAATTTTTCCTCTTTTAAGTTGTTTATGTTAGTTACTTTGGTCACATTGACAAAGAGTTAGTACAATCTCTAAGAATTTGTTTTCCACAGAATATACTTTAGAAAAGTTGCCCAGTGTTAATGACTATATTTTTCTCCCTTCTCCTAGGCTAGAGAATCCTCTATTCTCTGCCCAGTTCTACTCTTCACAGAAGGGTGGCCAAAGTGCCGGCCCCAAATCCCAGAAGAGAGTGAGAAGCACAGAAGTGACCACAGGAAAGACGGTTCCAAGGTATATAGAAGATGTATAAGCAGGTTTGTCCTAATGTGGAAAAGTTGCCCAAGAACACAAGATTCTCTGTCCTCCCAGATATCTGGGACTTCATGAATACCATTATTAAAATCTGTGAGTGCAGTGCATTGAAGGCCATGACTGAAGGTCCTGGATGCTCTTTAGTGCGATAGCTGGAAGCCTAGTATCCAGATGACAGATAGAGGAATTGTTAGGAGTCCAGCACCCAGCCCCAGGAAACTAACATGTAAAACCCATTTTCAGAGCATCAAATGGTTCATTCTTAGGTGGTTTACAAGAAGAGAATTTCTTTCTATTCTGGGGACTGCTTAATTGTAAGTAATTCAGTTCCTAGCTTTTATTTAGTAGAGAATATATTTTTCTGATGACTTGTAACTTGCATATCAGGTAACTCATAGTCTCCTTTCTGCCCACTACCAGGATTTCATTGTGTATAAATTTTACCACAGACAAACCGTAGAGCATTTTCATTATTTTTAGGACTGAGAATCATTTTTATATGTTTGCTTGTTTCTGTTATTCATCATGGTTCTAAAGATCATTTTAGTCCATTCTAAAGCCCATTTAACATGATTCTGATGGATTGGTGCAATTCTCTCCCAATATTAAGCATTTTTTTTGCCCCTGTTGTTCCTTCAGGAAAAAAAAAATGTAGCTTCCTTGTTGCATTCCCAAAGGTGCTGAGATAAGGAGATGACAGTGAATGCCCACCTTTTGAGATCTGATCAATGTTAGAGAATTATGTAAACACTCCCAATTAAGTCAACACAAAATATTGAATATTAGAAAATATATTCTATTTCATCATCTGAACTGAGCATGTGTTTTTCTACTCTGACATACTAAATATTGATTTTTCTTTATATTCTTGGAAAGAACCATACTCAAGTCAGAGCCAGGCAAACTGCTGCCTGGCTGCAGGCCCCTTCTTCAGAAGACCTGATCAACAGAATCCAGGAAACATTGTAAGTTCATCTCAGCTCCTAAATAAAGACTTGCGGAATTTAGAAATGACAAATTCAACTTCCCAGGGGTCTATCTTCACTGAGTACATTTTGGTAAATATTGCACACATATTGCCCTTTATCTGTGCCAGGAAAGTCTTCTCTTCCTACTTTGCTGGTATGTTTTGTTTTGTTTTATGCCTCACAGAATGAAGTAGCAAATACTCCCTTTTCTTCTTAAGTGTAAAGGATTGGTATTAGTTTTTCATTATAAATTTGGTAGAATTCATTGGTTGAAAAAAATAGGTACTGTTTTTGGAGGATATAGCCACCATGTAAGTTTATGGTAATTTATTTTCCTAATATTTGTGTATCTGATTTTGCCAATTTTCAACTGTTAAGTAATATTTGATTTTTTATTGCTATCTTTTAATAAATTGCAAAATACTGTTGCTAAAAGTTAAAGCCTGCTTTAGGGTGTGGTGTCACATGCCTGTAATCCCAACATCTCAGGAGGCTGAGGCAGGAGGATCACAAGTTCAAAGCCAGTCTCAGTCACTTAGTGAGGCCCTAAACAACTTAGTGAGACCCTATCTCAAAAAAAAAAAAAAAAAAAATAGGGCTGGGGATGTATCTCAGTGGTTACCCCCCCAAAAAAGTTAAAAGACTGATAATGACTCTATTGTTATATTTATTGGTTCTAAACTGATTTTCTTTGTGTTTTTCAGGTTGATCTTTTAGGACCCTAAGAAGTCTTGATTAGATATGATTTCAAGATAAATATTGGCATACAGCATCTCAGTGTTTTTCTAATGAGTCTCTATGGAGTCTATCAGGATTCTTATTTTGATATTCAGTTCTCTCATAGATGATAGTAACAAAAATATACAACCCTAGGTAGGAAAACTATGAGGTAAATGAGTTTAGAGATGGTAAATGTGAAAAAATGAAAATGCAATGATAGTTTTTGTAAGCTGAATTTTAAGTACACTTGAATCTTTCAGATTGAAAATGTAGCCCAAGTTCACTCTGCAGCTACCAGAATTAGCCCCATGACAGCTCGCTAGCATTACCTGGAACTTGGCTAAATATTCAGTATAAATTCCTGCTTTCATAGACAGAGTTTTAATTTTAATTAATTTGCCCTGGTGCAGTGTTCTTATGGTTGGGATTATGGATTGATTTCTCAAGTAATAATGAAGGTTACTAACAAAAGATCATCCAGACTCACATCATCTCCTCCCATATTCCCAATTTAGATCATCAAATAAGTTTAACTTCCCCATCTCATTTGCAATTATTTCCCTAAATTGCATTATATCAAAAGGAAAAAAAAATGCTGTGTTATTTCTATTTCTCTTACCTAATTCTGGATTACATTTCAAAATGATGACAATCAACAGGCTGTAGAAAATGGTGTATTTATAGCAACATGGTAACCAAGTTAATTAAGTAATATCAGAGATGAATTGAAAGCTCCATGTTCTTTCTCTTGACTCAGACAATTTTTGTCATGATCAGAATACTCAGATGGAATTACGTGGCTTGATTACTTTTTAAAGTGATTATTGAGCTCTCCAGATACTTTTTGGTTCCTCAGGACCAGTTAGCCACATTTATAAGTACTATATCTAATTGGCAAATCCATTTCACTTACACTTTTTGAATCGCCCCATTGTTGGTTAAATTGTGTTTGACAGCACCAAATTCCATTATATAAAGTAATTTGGTTAAATATATGATTTAAGGTTCCATTAAAGCTATTTCTCAGATTATACAACTTGGACAACTTGGACAGACTAGGCCAACACAAAGATTAGAGCTTCCATAGTCATTTAAATATTATGGAATCAGCCTATATTCTTTATAAATAAAGACCACAGCAACAGCTTAAAATTTGATTTGCTACAGTATAATTTATACTAAGGGAAAAGTCAAGAAAGTATCAGAACAATAATATTGAGAATTCGATAAATGAAGAAAGACAGTTTATTTGATGATAGGAGCCTAAAGGCAAAATAGACATCATTGATCATCTAAGTATAACTTTCAGCTGAGGCAGAAATCCCCTCTGTTATGTACCTGGGAGGAACTCTTCATTTTTTAATTCAAACAAGTTTAATAGTATTAAGTATCTCTTGCTCACAGAGAATTCCATCATATTTCAAAGCAGCAGAGAATCATCTCATCCTCACAGGGAAGCTTGTATCCTCTAAAGCCAGACTATGTAGGTTCAAATTTCATTTCTGCTATTTCCTCACTGGGAAGCTGGATGAATTTCATAAAATCCTTGTGATTCAATTTTGTGATGCGTAAAGTGGATTTCTGTAAAGATTAAACTGGTAAATATGTATAAAGAAACAGTTAATGTTATATAAACACACAGAATGCTCTCATGAAAGCAATAATATTTTTTTAAAAATTCTTTTACATATTAAGCCTAAATCTGTCTCTCAGTACCTTCAACTCTTTGGTTCCAGTTCTGACTCTAAAGCTGTACTATGGAAAATATATTCATCTTCTACATTTCCAGTCTTGGCTTGCTTTTCTACAGGCAAAGCATTACCAAGTCTCTAACATACATCAAATTATGTTGAAGTAGGGGAGGCCTAGGCTAGGACTCACGTATTTCTTGAATTTTTGACTGGTTCACTGTACTTTACAATGCTTTTAAAAAATTTTATTGTATAGACCTCCAGAATATATCACATTTATTCACAGAATTTATTTACATCTTCATATTAGCAAAAATTTAGCCACTAAATTTAGGATGAGGAAAGTATGCTACATTTCAAATACACAAATACATGCACACGTACACTTTGCTGCTTGTGCATGCTGTTGATAGAGACAGAGACATGTTTCAGAAGTCCCATTTTTCCTAGAGAGTCTTCTTAAATCTTAGGAAGAGGCTGAGCCAAAATGAATTGCAAGGCTCTGGGGTGTAACTCAATGGTAGAACAGTTGCATAGCTTGGGCAAGACCTTGTGTTCAGTCTCAGCACTGTGAAAGGGAAAAAAAATCTCTGTTGTTGTTTTAGTCAACTGTTTCACTGATATGACCAAAGAATATGACAAGGACAACATAGAGGAGGAAAAGTTTATTTGGAGCTCACAATTTCAAAATTTCTCAGTTCATACATGGACAACTCCAGTGCTCTGGGCCAAGACAAGGCAGAAGAACATTATGGTGGAAGGGTGTGGAGGAGAAAAGCCACTCGGGACTTGACAACCAGGAAGCAGAGAGCTCCCCTCAACAAAAGCACACCTTCAATGACCTACAACCTCAAGCCATACCCTCCCTGTCTCTGGTTACTACCCAGTTAATCCATTCAACTGGATTAATGCACTGATTAGGTTAAGGCTCTCATAACCCAGTCATTTCACCTTTCTTGCATAGTCTCACACAAGAGTTTTTGGGGGACACCTCATCTCTGAGCAATAACAGTTATCATCAAGATTGATAGGGAGAACTGATGTTACAAAATGAATAGTGAATAATTAGTTATGGCTTCACTCTCAGAAAGTGAGATCATTTGCTTTTCTGGAGTACTGAACTTCTACCAAGACTTTTAATTAAAAGCTCAGAGGTACTCATCATGCAGGAAACCACAAAGAGGAAAACACAAAGAGTCCTAACATTTTAGATTGTGAAGCTGTTGTGTAAAGGATGGAGCTTCCTCCCCACAGCCCTTTGGGCTATAAATACAATCAGGAAGATGATTCTTACAAATGATGCTTAAAAACGAGCCCATTTACCTGACAGATTTGAGGTTATCATGAGATAAAAGATACCAAAATTTAAAAATCACTCAAAATTATGAAGTAAAAACGGAATCATCAAGGCTGTAGTTGTTGGCATTATAAAAGATTTAGGGTCTAATGCACATTTTCTCAATATCTAGATTATTTGTTCATGCCTACTAGTTGCTTTCTGGAGCATTCATGCATGGGATTTGGGCAAGAAATCTGTACCAGATTTGTTAGATTTTTCTCTGCTCTTATATTCATTTGTTGTTTTCCCAAGTTTGGATTGATTTCTCAGAGGGTAAGAAACAAGATTTCTTATGAGGCGACCTCCACAAGAGCAGATATTTCATAAAGATAAGTAAATAAGTGTCTTGAGTCAAAAAATAGCGAACCATCAGAGCAGCAGTTCTATACTGCTTCAAAAGTTACTTTGAGAAAATATAACTTAAGGCATTAACATAAACATTCATCGAGAAAATTTTTCAAAGATACAAAAACACTAATATCAAAGCAAAAAAACAACATTTTTCGAATGTAAAAAGAATACCAACATTGAGTACTTCCTATAGAACTTTGATAATAATTGAAATCTTATTACCATGGTGGCACATTTTACTTCTGTTCTCCCCTTGTGGCACCTGGTGAGTCTTCAGGAGGCTTAGCTGAAAAATTGAAAGCAGATGGCCCTAGAAGAGACTGCAGTTGCTTCTCTTGCTTCAGAGCTCCAGACCAGACCATCAATCTGTTGATGTCATGCCACTTTCATCACCAGGAAGTAATGGCCCAGTGAAAACAAAAAAACATTCCTGAGAAATGCCCCTAGATATTCGAGAGTCTACAGCAGCAGAAAGCTCTATCAACATTATTTTTTGAGGTTCGTAGGCAAGCATTTCCTTTAACAAGATGAATACAAGATTTCCAGTGTTTCATAGAAGTAAGGTAGGGTTTAGTCATCATTCCTCCATTCAAAGAGAATTATTCATGCTATTTATATATTAGGAACTGGTGAAAATAATGGTGAGTGTATAGGCATACCCCATTCATGAAATGATACAGTCATAGTCCTCAATTGGGGGTTCTAGACTGATCACTAAACATCTTTTGAGACTTCTTTAGAAACAAAATTTCTCAGGCCCCTCTACAGACTTACTAAATCAAGAACTCTGATAATGGGATCCAATAATTTGTTTTTAAAAGCCTTCAAGCGATCTGATGTAAATGTCCCTGAAACATTAAAACCAGACATTAAATGTATAATATTGGAAACTTAACAATCAAGAAGGGAAACCTACTGTAGGAGCTTAAAAAGGAGTTTCTTGTAGGTCACTGGTAATTGTGAATAGAACCGATTTTTCAATAGCAACAAAACTTTATTATCACGAAGGCCACTTTTTTACCTTGTAAGTAAAATCTTTCCAGGCTTAATATATAGTCCCTCAATGCTATATGACATTTTCCTCTGCTGCAGGTTAAATGAAGCACAGTTCCAGAATCACTGATTGTGCGAACACGTTTCCATAAGGGATGAGTTGCTGACCCACATCTCAGGGTCCTGTGAGTTCTCATGACAGAGTTCTTCATAACTTAAGATGTGGAGCCCATGTAGGAGGCTCCATTGTGCTTTTTTAGGAGTCCTGTTGCACATACTGACACATTCTACAACCGTATTATAGAGTCTGGGCTTCACAAGCATGTGATTGTATAAAGATGATTTAATACTAGGTGATGGAGTTCATTTGCCTTTACAGCTGAAACAGTGGTTTGAAACCATGAATCTACATATAAAGAAATGTCATGGAGCTTTTAAAAAGTACCTAAGCTGAGGCTTCAACCCCAGAGATTTCACTGGTCTTAGAAAGAACAAACATCATTTTAAAAAAAAAAAAGATCTCCAGGTGAGTGCATGTGCAGCCAGGTCTGAAAAGCACTCAGCTTTGCGATTTAAATTGTGGTCCAGGGACCAGATGCATTGTGTTATGAGGATGCTTGCTAGAGCTGTGAATCTCAAGCTCCATTCCAGAGCTACTCCATTCCAGAATCAGCATTTTTTATTTTTATTTTTTAACTGGTGCATTTTAATTATACATATTATGAAATTCCTTGTTACATATTCATGCATGCACACAACAGAATCAGTACTTTTAACATTAAGACCCCCAGGTGATTGCCATATGCATTAAGCCATGAAACACTAGCCTGAAGGATTTCTGATTAATTCATCTCTTCTGAGGTATCTAGATCCTAATATGAATTCTCAGCACATATACTATCTATCCCAGCCTGAGGGTGGTTTGATATACCTTGGGTATCTGTAGTTTGTCCTGAAACATGCATTTTTTTTGTTTGTTTGCTAATGCCTCAAAAAAAGTTCTCTGGGCATATGAAAATACTCATTAAAGCATATTTATGTGGTTTAGAAGCATACAGGAATGTGATCCCACAACCATTTTGGGATGGTTTTATATACCAGACTGGTGGGTTTCTTTACAAATCTCATATGCAACATGCAAATCAGGGAATACTGTACCTGGTAGTATCCTCTATGGTCTAGGCATCAAGGTACCCAGGCTAAGTTATTAATTTCACTTACTCTTAAATTATGCTTATCTCTATAATAACCATGCAAACATACTATTATTATGCCCATTTTTGCAATAGGGAACTGAGGTCCATGGGGGCTAAATTGTCTAAAGTCCCACAACTAGTAAATAGCTGAGTAATTACTCAAACCCAGTTACCAAAACACCAGAGACCAAGATCATTTCACTACTCTGACCTGAATGCTTTAATTCTGAAAACTTTAGTAATGTGTTACACAGATCCCCTCCTGTATATATCTTCTAGAATATATTAATCTTTTCCTCCCTTACTATTAATAAATGATAACTGTAGCTTTTCAAAAGTGTCCTTCATTATCTACTGAAATGTCAAATACCCTGCGCTTAATCCTAATATGTTCTTTATCCAATTAAAATTCTCATATATGGAACAGTCACTTTTGAATATTAATAAACTATAGACAAATTCGATTGTATCTGGCATATTTTTGAACCAGACAAAAAACACCTGTATGCCATTTCTGGTTTTTTTCCTTAGCTCTACTAAATTAATTCAATTACAGGCCTTGTCTGGCTGCAGAACACTGAACTTTGGGTGCCTAATCTGTTTATAAATGAAAAGTGTGTCTTTAGAGTTTGCTCATTACTCTGGACTTGATGTATACATGAAGAAAGCAGCAAAATTAAAGTAATAAAGCCTGTCTTTAAAAAGGCATTTAGTCACTGTAGTTCTGGTTGGTGGAAAATGACCTTGGCTGCATCTTTCACGCACCACTGCACTTAGCTTAGGATGCATAATTCATACAGCATCAATTAGCCAACGGTAGGATCTGCAACAAGAGGGAATGTTTCATATAAATCACTGTTGGCTAAATTGCTGGGACAATTAATAAAGTAAGAAATCTGTGGACATCAATTCACAGGCAACACAGATTCATCAAAAGCAAATCAGTTTCCTACACCTCTTAGAAAGAAATCAAACACAGAGAAAATACCAGATATCATTTAATCACTATTTCTTAGGAAGGGCTGATCAAGATAATATTATTTGTTTTTTTATTTATGTGAACAGGTGCCTAACATAAGTGGTTCATTTGTTTGGCTCAAGGCACTAAATAACAGTGCCATTCTATAAGTTAAAACACAGCAATCAAAAAGTACCCTTGCATGTGAAGCATCTATAATCTAGAATAGAAGTTCTATGGGCCCACAGGGCAATCTGTAGACTTCTTCAAAATGCAAATCATCTCATCATGCAAAAGTTGAACTCCAAATGCTATTTTCATTATTTCCATATGTGTCACATGTAATCTAAAGAGCTAGAGAACTTTAATTTGTCTGTTTCTTAGATATTTATATAGAAACTATATTAAACATATATATGATTTATATATATAAAACCACTATGTGTGTATATGTATATATATATATATATAATCTGCACATATATATGGGCTTTATATATACAGATTAAATACATAAAATATGTCTAAAAATAGAATATGCCTGAATATCCAGGAAATTGGTTGTTGATGTACACAGTATACTTTTGTAATATCCCAAGGTTTTTGTGGTATTGAGGTTTTTGTTTGTTTGTAAACATGAATGTGAATCAGTTATTCAGAGTCAATAATTTTTCTAATGAAGTGGGTAATTCAAATTCAGTTTTTTTTATGGCTATCTTATTTTTCCAAAACTATTTGTTAAATAATCCATCTTTTACCCATTGATATGAAATGTCATCTTTATCATGCACTAAAATTTCACATATGTATTAGTCTATTTCTAGACTTTAAAATAAAAGTAATTTATTTTTGACATGTATGCTATCCTTTTTTCCTTGTTTAAAGAAATAACTTTGTTCACAAATAACTTGAAATCACATATAGAGCAATTAAGAGTACAGCAACATCTTTTTTAATGACTGTTCACATAAGAGTCACATAGGAGTTATTTTTATTAACTGGGAGAAGACAAATGAGGGGAACCTTCATGTATAGGTAAATGATTATAACTTGGCTGTACATCAGAGTCACATGGAGAACCTGCAAAATCTAACTGTGTGTGAGCCCCATTTCCTGGAGATACTGACTCAATTATTCTAGTCTAAGACCCAGCAACAGTATTTTTAAAATTTCTGAATTTAGTTTAACATGCAGAAAAAGTTGGGAACACATTTATGATTAGTATAGTATAGGGCAGTGTACCTCAAATTTGAAGCCGCATAAACATTGCCTGGAGAATTTTATTTATGTTCAAATTTTGATCCACTAGGACTGGGGTTGAGCCTGACAGTCTACTGGGCTCATAGGCTCAAAATAGTAAGGGTATGAAGCAATAGTTCTTACACTTAGCTGCCTACTTGGATTCACTAGAGATTTTTAAAATTCCATTACCTGAGACTCACCCCAGAGATTCTAAATTTCTGAGGAACTCAACAGAGGCCCAAATGCTGTAAACTAACTCTAATGAAAAAGGACACCACAAAATTTCAGAAACTTAAAACCTGCAGTCACAACAGTCATAATAGTCATAATAACCAGAAAATAGAAACAACCCAAAATGTCTGTGACCTGGGTAAATACAATGAGCTCTATCCATACAGTGCGATATTATTTGGCCGCAAAAAGGAATGAAGTACTAGTTCCTGTTATAATACCTGTGGACAAACCTTGGAAACATTATGCTACATAAGAGAAGCTAGACACATGGTGTATGGTTCCATTGATTTGAAATGCCCATAATAGGCAAATCTATAGCCTCAGAAAGATTAGTGGCTGCTTAGGGTTGGGGATAAAAAGGAGACCTGGAAAGGGGAGTGGCTGCTAATGGATGTGCAGCTTATCTGGGAGGGGTGATAAAAATTTCTACAATGGATAGTGGCAATGGTTGCACAAATCTGAATGTACTAAAGACCATTGAACTACTGTGTATTTAAAATACATGAATTGCACAGTGCATAAATTATATTTCAATAAAGTTGTTGTAGTTTTTAAAAATTCTGATACCTGGTACTTGCCTCAGATATTCTAAATTTCTGTGGGGTACAACTTGTATATTTGTTTATTTTTATTTGTTTGTTTTTTTGCCTGTTTTTAAAGATCTCCCCAGATGATTCTAATGATTGCAAATTCCTAGTATAAAACAGTGATTCCGAAATTTATTTAAATTTTGGACTTTCTGGGGAGCATTAAGTATATACTAATACCCAAGCTTCAGGTCAGACTAATCAATTCAAAATTCCTGGGGTGGGTCCAGGCAGGAGGATATTTAAAAAGCACTCCCCATGATTTGTGTGTGCAGTTAGTTTCAGAACCCCTGATAAGGATGAGATTGAGAAGTATGTTAGGGATAGCCCAGGCATTGAACAAATTTCAAACTGTTTCTCTCTCCTCCTATGACATTTTTTAGCATATTTACAGTAGCAATTAAGGTATAAACTATGTAAGAGTTAAATGAAACAAAAACATATGCAGAGGATTTTATACAATAAAATAAGACATGGTAAGAGATTATAATAAATAAAAATAATATTCCTGGGTTATAAATTTGCATGTGTGACTAAATAATCTAATTTCAAAGTCAATGAAAGACTTTTTAAATAATGAAAATATGTAACTATTCAACACTTAGAAATGGGCAAGACTAGTCAAATTTTTTTGAAAAAGAAAAATGTGAGAAAAGCTTCCAAATATCAAAATATACCATAAGGCCATAATAATTCAGTCCAATAAAGCAACCAAATGAGATTTTCCTGCTGTGAATTCACAATCACCCAGTCTCACTCACCTATTTGAAGCTTCCAGAGTTTTCCTCCCCTCTCTTACACATAAGCAGGCAATCAAGTTATGAAACAGCAAAGAAAATTTTCTAACAGGAAAGATAAAGCCTAAAATAAATAGCTGAACAAAAATAACTTGAAGACAATAGACCATGCAGAGGAGAAAAGTTAAATAAGACCAAATTGTTATCAATATTCCTAGAGATGAATATTATGCCAAAAACACAGAAAACAAAAGCAAAACTAGGGAAGTGGAACTACATCAAGCTATAAACTTTTGTCCAGCTAAGGAAGCAATGAGAGTGAAAAGAAAACCTATAACATGGGAGAAATTTTTTACAAACTAGATATCTGATAAAGGCTAAATATTCAAGATATAAAATGAATTCCTATAACTCAAGCAAGAGTAATATAATAATAAAGAATAATCCAGTTAAAATGGAGAAAGGATTTGAATAGCTATCTTTTCAAAGAAGATATACAAATGACTAGCAGGTATATGAAACGGTGCTAGAAGCCATTAATCATCAAGGAAATGCAAATCAAATCCATAACAAGTTATTACCTCACCCCTGGTAGGATGGCCATTATTTTTTAAAAGTCAGAAAATACTGTTGGCAAGGAATCAGAGATATACAACACTGCACTGTTGATGTGAATGTAAAACAGGGAGTCATGGAAAACACGATGGAGGCTCCTCAAATAATTAACCAAAGAATACCAAATGATCCATTATTCAAAAGAATTGAAAATAGGTTGTTTTAGAGATATTTCCACTGCCATGTTTATTGAAGCATCATTAATAATAGGTAGCATCAACATAAATGTCCACCGACAGATGAATGGATAAAGAAAATGTGGTTTGTATACACAGTAGGTATTATTCAGCCTTAAGAAAAAGAGGGAATTCTGCTGCATTCTACAACATCAATAAAACTTGAGGACATGATACTAAATTGAAATAAGCCAGTCACAGAAGAATAAGTGCATAAGGATTCCACTCACTTGAGGTATCTAAAGTAGAGAACAGAAGGACGGTTACCAGGGGCTGTAAAGTAGAATGGGAAATCCTTATTTGTGATGGTTAGCCTGACTGGACCAGGGAGTGTTCAGGTATTTAATAAAATATGATCCTGGTAATGTCCGTGAATGTTTTTTGGGAGAGAGTAATATTTAAATTAGACTCAATAAACCAGATTGTGCTGTCTTATTTGGGAAACCCTCATAAAAGCAATTAAAAGCCTGAACAGAACATAAAGGATGACTGTTCCATGAGTAAGTGGGAACTTGTCCTGCCTGATTTCCTGAACTGAAGCCTGTCATTTCCTGCCTTTGGACTTGGAACTGTAACATCAGCTCTTCTTGGATCTTAAGCCTGATGACTTTTGGTCTGAAACTTTGTCATTCCATTGGCGATCCTGGGTCTCCAGCTTGCCAACTGTAGAACCTGAGACTTGTCAGCCTACATTGTCATGTGAACCAATTCCTTAAAATAAATTTCTATGTATACAGAGACTTGTGTCGCTTAATGAGAAATGAGTAGTTTGGTGATTTTGCCAATGTCTAAATATTATAGAGTGGAACACAAACTAAGAGCTAGTGTTACAAGGCCATATAATCTTATGAGACTGCCATTGCATAAGCAGTCTATCACGAAGCAAAACAATTTTATGCAGCACATGACTGTATTCTTGTGGCTCTGTTTCTCTACACGATCCTAACCAATTCAGAGTTTAATATTTATAGAGTGTCAGACATAAAAGACGAAAAAGTTCCAGAGATTTGCTGTACAACAATATGCATCTAGTTAACCAGTTTACACTGTTCTAAGAGGGTAGATTCTACATTAAGTGTTTTGTTTGGTTTTGTTTCACTATGAGAAAAGAATAATCACAGAGAGATAAAAGAACATGTAGCAATCATGAAATGAGAACAGATGGTCTTATTTTTTTAAAAAGTAAAGAGATTAGCCAGGTGTAGTGGCACATGCCTGTAATCCCAGCAACTCAGGAGACTGAGACAAGAGGATCACAAGTTCAAAGACAGACTCAGCAAAAGCAAGGTTCTCAGAAACTCCTTGAGACCCTGTCTCTAAATAAAATACAAAATAAGGCTGGGGATGTGGCTCAGTGGTCTAGTGCCCCTGACTTCAATCCCTGGTACCCAAAAAATAAAAATAAAAATAAAAGAGATTAGAAAAAAATACAGAAAATTTCTCAAAAAGTAGAACAAAATATAAAAGTGGAAAAACATTTTAAAAGTCAGAGGATCATTAAAAAGTCTAATATCTGGCTCACTGGCATTCCAGAAAGAGAAAAAAACAAAGATAGAACACCATTATCAAGGAAATAGAAATTTCCATAACTGAAAAGTACACTCTCAATTGAAAATATGCTCCAAGATTACCCCAGTATATGAATGAAAACAGATGCTTGCCAAGAGACACAGTGATATTTCAGATCACTAAGGAAAAGTTCCCAAGCTTGCAGTAGTTAGGCAGGTGATATAAGAGTTTTAAACTTCAGAGTTAACTGATATTTTTTCATAGTACTTTTTACAGAATTTTAGTATCCTGAGATAGGTAGATAATGAGAGACAAAAAGAAATTAAGATGACCAGATTGATAAAACAAGGACTCTCCTCTGGTTTGTCCTGGGTAGGAAATAAACATTGATGCCCTTCAATATTTCCCACTGATCCCTGGTTTACTGTGCTCCTCTAAGACCCTCTGAAGGAGCAATGCTTCCCAGATGACAATTGAGGAAAAATGAAGTTATAAGAATACTGCCATGGATCCTGCTGTCCTGCTCCACAAAATACCTGAATTCAGAATACTACAATCTAGGCCAAACTAGCTATTTGTAGTACCCTACCATCCCTTCTGATATGTTATCAGAAGACTTTGACCAAAGAAGACTTCAATGACACTGATAGTTAAATTGTCCCTCTCTTGGTGCCCCAGAGATTTTAATAACTGATGCAATGTTGCACAATGAGGATCAGAATAAGTAGAATCAGAATGAGGTACACCTACCTGGTTTTATTTGCTCATAAAGCAGAAGCAGGGTACTTGAAAAAGTGGAAGTGGAGTAAAGAAACAGAGGCTCACCCACTGACACATTCTTGAAGGAGATCACTTACAGGACAAATCCATATGGATACTACAGATCAGGAAACTGACTCACTTAAAGCTATCAGTAACTATGGTATACCTTACACACATCCAGGAATACACAAACTTTACTTTGAAGCCACTGGTATGGGAAAAGTTACTACCAAAAAAAAAAAAAAAAGGATTTCCAGGGCAGAAACTAGACTGTGGATTGCAGAGAGTTAAAGGAGAGCAAAAGATGTATCTGAGATTAGACAGTTCTGGAGCCAAATCCATACTGATGAACATACTAAAAATGTTGATCTTTATCTTAAATTAGTGAATACCTGGAAGGAATCAAGGAAAAATGGGTCAGATTGACATTTTGAAATGTTCTAGAAAATGGATTTGATTTAACGATATAGGTACAGGGAGAGAAAGTTAAGAGACTTTTGTTGTATTACAGGAGAGTCTATGGAAACTGTAATAGTTCTAAAGAAGCAGACATTTAGCAGATAGTTAGAAAATACAATCAATAGAAACAGATGAATTATTGGATATTGGAAAAATAGAAATGAAGGTGTCAAAAATGACTTACAGGCTTCTGGCTTGCAGATCTAGAAAAAATTTCATTATTTTCTAATCTTTTTCTGAAAAATATAGATTGATATAAAGTGAAATAAAAAGTAAACTTTAAAATAAGGAGCATAAATCTTCAAAAGTAGACAATTTGATTTATTGTATGAGGAATATAATATATTTACAGCGCAATTATAGATAATGAAAGTTTTTTTAAACAAGAAGGCTGATATTTGCTATTCTGCAAAATGTGTTTTTATAAAAAGCAAACAGGTGTTGGACTGGGGTTGTAGTTCATTGACAGAGCACTTGCCTACCATACAAGAGAACGTGGGTTCAAACCCCATTACCACACACACACATGTACATACACACACACACACACAAACAGGTGTTGCATCCTTTGAAATATTAACAATGGCCATCTTTCCAATGGCACCAGCGCACTTCCCCTCCATTGTAATCCTCAAAGCAAAAGCATTTCTCCAGTGAACAGTTGGTCTCCCATCCTAAGAAATCAACTCTGAATGTTACCAATGAAGTAACATAATTCAACATCAGTGTTATTTTTTGACCTATATATCTTCCACCATATGAAAACTGAAAATAATACTGTATCATCAAATTCTCCACTTTCTCACACAGTTCATCTGGTCAAAAGAATCAAATACCACATTGCTGAAAACACTATCAATTCTCCTGTGGTTATTTTACAAATAAATTTCTTTTTCTCTACTTTTATATAACACATAAAATTTTCATATAGTTGAAATGAACTGTGCAGAGGAAAAGGTAAATGCCAGCAGGCATCTAAATATTGTAGCATCTGTTATATTTTACACTCTGTAATCACAAATCTTATAAAGCTTCATTGCATTCGAGGTTGGATTCTTCACAAATTATTGAAGATTGATAGCTGTAGTAATTGTCATTACACTTATATTTTTATTAGATTGAAATACACTTCCACCTTTTTCCTTTGTTGTAATATCTTTCTTTCTCCAGATAACACTAATTTCCAAACATCTGCTTTATATTTTCTTGTGAAAGTCTAAAATTTGTATGACGGAAATCAGCATTTTTCAACTAAGTATCCAAAACTTGGAGACTGCGTGTGCACAAATGCATATGTGAGTGTATGTACATGTTTGTGTGTGGCACACATGCATGTGTTTATCATTACTAACAAAAGGTTTTTTCTATACCATTTAGGCAAAAATGGTCTTTTGTTTAAGTTTTAGACCTCTGAGTGAACATCATCTTTTTCTTTCTTCTTAACTACTTGTTAGATTTCATCTCACCTTCTTTATACTTTCAGATATAACAGTTATTAAGCACCTACCTACTATGAGTTTGTGCCACATTAAGTGATGTATGGAAATAAACCTTTGTGAAAACTCATCTAATTCACACAGGAACCATATCTGGTAGGTAAAATCATTTTCATTTTATAGATAAGGAAATCAAGTTTCAGAGAGAGCCAATAACTTTCCCCAGTGTTATTTAATAAGGTCTCTACATTAGTCTGCTTTGGGACCACTGTGTATGGCCACCCATGTGTGTACTGCACAACTCCAGGAAGCACCATTCAAGAATCTATTACAAGAATGGTGCCCATTGGAGCTATCCACTGCTACAGTCCCATATCTGTCTGGAAAAACTAATTTTTAAAAAATAACACTATACTGCCACCTTATTAATTATGCATACTAAAGTAACAGGAGTAGATAAAAGATGGGAAAAGAAAATAATAAGACTTGAATTTTGCATTTTACTTCTTGAAAACACCACTAATACTTCTACCTAATTATTTTACATAAATTAATCCTTAAAGGAAACTTCATGTTCTCTCATATTTCTATCTCTCATATTTCATATCCCTTGAATGCATTCTCCTGAATGTCTATATGTTGGAAATTTAATTCTCAAATTTGTATACCAAAAGTCTTGAAAGTGAGGCCTTTGGAAAATAATTAGAATTAGATTAAATCATGAGACTTCAAGATGGTATTAGTGGCTTTATAAGAAAAGGAAGAGAGACCCAAACTGGCATGCTTTTCTCTTTCCCACCATGTGATGTGTTATGTGTCATGTTATGATGCAGCAAGAAGATTCTTATCAGATGGCAAGCAGATACCAACACCATGCTCTTGGACTTCTCAGCCTACAGAAGCATGATCCAAGTAAACTTCTATTCTTTATAAGTTACCTGGTATTAGGTATTTTATTTTAGCAACAGGAAACAAACCAAGATACTCTTGCACACACAAAAAAAATTTATAAAAATTTGTAAATAATGTATAATCTAAGTACAAGTTAAACTATCATTATGGAGTGACTTGATAAACTATATGCTGTGAAATTTTTATTATCACTGCACATACTTACTAGTGAACCTGAAATGACCTTTTCGTGCTCACAATTAATCATCTATTGATATGCAAGTGGGAACTCATTTGAAAAGAAAATATGTCTCTTTAGCATTTTAATCTACTTATAAACGTCTCCTTTATTCAAAATTGTACATCTCTAATTGATTATACATAGAGTATGCCTCCCAAATAAGACACATATTAAAATAGTGAACATCTGCAGCGACATGGTTAAATGAGCAAAGACAATTCGAAGGCATTTTCTGTCCTAATTCCTAGCAAGTTGACAGACAATGCCCCAAACTCTCTAGCAGATCCAGAATGAACTAATAAGCTAATCAGAGCATAACAAGCCTTTGCCAAATGACTTCATAAAAGAACTCTAAGTATGTTTAAGCGGTACTCATGGGTTTTTCTCACTCAACATGTAAACTCATTGTGAGAAATGCTGTTAAATATTGATAAATCCATGGAGTATATTATTCTCACTGGTGATTAGGTCTCCGGGGTAGAGTGAACTGAAGAGACATAATTTCCCCCTGGAACTGTGAACTCTCAGATAATAAAGTTCTAACTATGTTTCCGCTCAGAACTTCTAATCTTTAAGTTCTAACACTGAGGCTCCCATTTATGCTTGGTTATTCATGGCAATTCTCTAAGGGCTTATGAACATGAACAATTTGTTCATGGTTCTATACTAAACTGTTGAAAGTTTTCAAGAAAAACTCCATTCCTTCACTTCAAGACTTTGTAAAATAACAAGTTTATGAGGCAAATCTAAAAACTGTAGGAACTCTGCAATTTGTTAACTAAAGTCATTCATTATCTTATGCCTAAGGGAGCTTGTGAATCATAAAGTCATCAGAATTAATGACAGTTGGTAAACAGAAAATTAGTCTCATAAATAAATATCAATAATTAAGAAATGTAAGAAAGGTTTTATAAAATGTTCCATTTGTGACTGAAGACATGTTCACTGAGTTACTTTGATCACATTTAATCTGACTATACTTTATTTCTCTTATGGAAATTATTAACTATATTAATATAATTTCCATATATGATACAAATAGAGTGTAGCATATATGTGCTATCTCTGTGCAGATGAAATCAGAATCACAGTAAAGCAAAGTTAAGTAAATTGTGGAGTTTTGTGTTCTCTAAACTAAAAAAAAGAAAAACATTCAAAAATATCAAAAGTATCATTTAAGATATTCCTCTCCCTCTCATTGTCCTCCTTCTTCATTTTTAGTCTTAAATTCAATTTACAAACTAAGAAGAAATAAAAATGTCAACTCTCCTATAATCAGAATTTGATTTTATAGTTGTATTATCTATTTTATTGTTCAAAACTCAGATTGGTAAAAAAATATATTAAGACTTTTTTCCTACTCATAATTTTGGAAATATTATAGTTTTAGATTTTTCCTTGAGGTTTATCCTTATATATTTCAGAGAAGAGAAAAAAGAGCAGATTATATTATATGAGCATATAAAAATCCCACCCTCTCCCAAACATGAGAATTTTCTTCAAGAGAAGGAAAAATCTGGGGCTGGGGATGTGGTTCTGTGATAGAGGGATTTTTGGCAAGTGCAGGAACCTGGTTTCATTCCTTGCACTGAAAAAAAAAAAAAAAAGAAAGAAGAAAAGAAAAACTTCTCAGATGTATATTCAAGCAGTCACAATCAGAACTATGACAACTTTCATCTACATGTGTTTTGTTCAAGATGTCTTTTTAAATTTTCTAAAATGATTCTGATTTTATTATTTCTCAATATTCTATCTTGGAATGGCCAGTCTTTTCATTTAAACTTTTTATGAGTGCAAATATTTAGAGAATAAATTTATTTCAAACCAATGCATATCAGTTTTCATGCTGAAAATCACCCAAAGTATGTTCAAGTTAATTAATTTTGCTATTCCCAGCACAAGGAGAGACAAAGGCACACTGCCTATCTCCATGGGGAAATCCGGATGATGGTCAATTTACAAATATATGCTGTAAACAGTCAATAATACCTTTGTGCTTTGCCTTCTTCCAAAGGAGAGAAGAATTTAAAAAATAATCCATCCTAGAAAAAAGCACATTTTACTGGAGAAAGACTTCAAGAGTGATCAAAATCATACTCAAAAAGTTTAACTTTGTTCCATCTGGTAAAACTACTGTATAGTCTTATCCATGGGCCAAAGTCACTTGGCTGAAAACTCAGGAAGGATATTTTTAATGTTTGTGATAAACTTTCTCTTCACCACTTAATCTTCTCCTCTCTTTCCCTTATCTAAAATGTATCTACAGAAGATTTTTTTAACCTATACTATGCATTAATAAATACATGCAAATGGTTTGCAGGAAGAACTAGGTAATTCAAATGTCATGAAATAGGTATCAAAACTAGCATGACTAAAACCAGTATTCATTAAAATAACTCATAACATTCCTATAGCTGCATCAATCTCCCATTTTGAAGAATCTTTCTCTGGCATTAATATTATCATTTTATCTAAGAAACAATGAATGACCTAGAGAGCAGGTAACATATTTATTGTGTTCCCCATTCTAATAGCACTTAGCACAGTATCTGTTTCTTAATACATAGATGATCCTCAAGAAAATATTAAATGGCAGGCCAATTTTCTTAGTCATTTAGTCTTAAATCCTTGGAAATTCATTTGAATCATGGTTAGATAGCAAGCCTTTTTAAAAATTATTTATTTTTACAGACAGCATTTTGATTCATTGTACACAAATGGGGTACATCTTTTCATTTCTATGGTTGTGCACAATGTAGATCCATACTATTCATGTAATCATACATGTACGTAGGGTAATGATGTCTGTCTCATTCTACCATTTTTCATATAAGCTTTAATGACCAAAGACTTGGCTTCTTTTTCAGAGTCTATTACTATGAAGATGTGTGATCTTGGACAAATCAGTTATGCCCAATGGGTCTCCACATTAAGTGTATGAGTGGTGAGTTCAAGCCATTAGATACTTTATTAGTATAATTATTTAAAATGTTAACCCTTAAGATTTATCTCCCTAAATACTCCACCTCTAGATAATAAGTAACAGAGTTTATGTTCCAAAAGTTCTGTGTGTTCATTGCTTCTTCCCTATTTCCCTGGCTACTTCCCTGGGAGCTGGTTTTCACAACCTCAGGTTTGAATTAGTAAAGTTAAAGTTATGCAATAGAGCTTTCTAGCTTCAATTTCTCTGTCCTCTTCTTCCTCAGTAGCCCAACAGAACAATCTTCTTCAAGCCGTAAGCATAGTGGTTTTAAAACTCTTGTATAAACATGAACCTATGGTGCTTGTTAAAGAAAACTATTCCCAAAACATACTTCTATGTACATCTGATATGGCATGCCCAAGAAACTCCATCCCACAGCAGTTATTCTACAGACCACATGTCAAGAAATTTCTTGAGTACAGTAAGTAGAAAATATGCTAAAGAAATATGTATTTGTGTATGTACTTACACACATATGTATGTATATATAGTCATGGGTCACATAACAAGGCTTAGCCAGTGATGGATTGCATCTTCAATGGTGGTCCCATAACATTATAATGTAGCTGAAATACTTCTATTATTTTTTACTGGTATTTTCACTATACCTTTTCTATGTTTAGATACACGAATACTTACCTTTTCTATGTTTAGATACACGAATACTTACCACTCTGTTACATTGTCCACTTTATACCTTCATACACATTTGTAAAATATGTGTAAAATGATATGCTATACAGGTTTGTAGCCCAGGCTAAACTATATAACCTACATATCTAGTAGGATATTGTTATGGTTTGGATGTGAGGTTTCCCCCAAAAGCTCATGTGTGGGACAATTTAAAAAGGTTTAGAGGAGAAATGATTGGGTTATGAGATCCTTAAACAAATTGGTGAATTAATCCCACTAGTGGGATTAATTGAGGGGTAACTTAAGATGGGTACATTGTGACTGGAAGAGGTGGATCGTTGGGAGCATGCCTTTTGAGTATATATTTGGTGAGCTGAGCTTAGTATCTTTCTGCTCTCTGATCATAATATGAGCCACTTCCCTCTACCACACTCATCCGCCATGATGTTCTGCCTCACCTCCAGCTGAGAGGAATGGAGCCTGCTTTCTATGGATTGAGACCTCTGAAACCGTGAGTTCCCAGATAAACTTTTCCTCCTCTACAATTGTGCTGGTTAAGCTTGTAGTCACAGCAGCAAAAAACCTGACAAAAATTATCCAGATTTGTGTAAGCATATTCAATGATGTTTACAGAACCACAAAATCACCAACAGTGCATTTCTTAGAACATGTTCACATTGTTGAGACACACAATTTCATATATATTTTATGTTTAACTGTTTAATTATTTAATTATTTAACTGTTTTCTTTTTAAACCTTAGCTGATCATTTGATGTCCTCTTTAGTGCACTGACATCACATGATTCAGGACTCACAACTGTTATTTAAAAATTCACTTAAAAATTGACCTCCAAGTCCCTCTAAATTGGCTGTGCACTGTGTATTCACTGCTATTACTTCTCTATACTCCATGGATTATTGTTCATACCTTTATCTATGTATGATAATATTTATAGATAATATTTTTTTTAAAAAATCTGCATTTCCATATTTTTCCCATTCCTTTATTTCCTATCCAAACAAATGTTTGACTCTGTGCTCATAGCCTCATCCAGGGTATGATGGGGGGAAAAAAAGCAGAAATAATTCTAATGGATTTTTCTGTTTATAATCTTGGAGTGAGAGAATGTGGAGCATAACACAGTGTCTAGACCAGTAGAGGAGAACAGGGTTTAATCCCACTCACGCACTCACAGAGATCAAGAAAAGAGTAAAAATAGAAACCCCCATAACATATGTAGGACTATATAAAATTATTGAAACTTTCAAACTACTAAATGAAATGCTTTATCCTCATATTTTTAAAATTTACTTTCATAATGACAAATGTGTGAAGTTAATTTTTAAGTTCTTAAATTCATGACATATCAGATATGATGACATAAAATTTTATGTACATCTGTTCTTACAGCAATAATTTTGATTAGTGATAAATCTAAAACACATTATAAACTATTCATTAATTTTTTAATAAAATTTATTTTTCTTGCCTTTAGTACAATAACTACTTTAATCAAAATTTTCACAAAATTTCTGCTCTGTTAACATTAGTTTAAAAATTCTATTCTAATTGTATTCTATTAAATTTAAATATACTTTCATAAAATTATAAATATAAGCAATTGTAAAAATTTTAAAGATACATTATTTTTATTTAGAAATGTGAACAGATAGCTCCCTAAGGAAAATGACAAATAAATATATGAAAAGATTTTAAGCATCATGTGCCATTAAGGAATTGCAAACTAAAACAACAATGTGATATCACTACACACCAATTAGAGTGTTCAAAATCCAGAACACCAATAATACCAAATGCTGATGAAACTGTGAAGCAATAAGAACTGTCATTTGTTGCGGTGGTTATGCAAAATGATAGAGCCACTTTGGAAGACAGTGGGGGTTTCTTACAAAGCTAAACTTTCTCTTACTATACCATCTGGCCAACAGTTTACACAAATGAACTGAGAATTTATGTCTATTCAAACATCTGCACGTGGATGTTTCTGGAGGTTTATTCATAACTGCCAAAATTTGGAAGCTATCAAGATGTCCTTCATTAGATGAATTAACACATAAGCTGTGGTAGTGGAATGTTACTCAACATTAAAAAGAAATGAACTATCAAGTCATGAAAAGACATGGAGGGGGGCTGGGGATATAGCTCCGTTGGTAGAGTGCCTGCCTCACATGCACAAGGCCCTGGGTTCAATCCCCAGCACCACCAAAACAAACAAAAAAAAGACACGGAGGAAACTTAAATGTGTATTGCAAAGTGAAAGAAGTCAATGTGAAAAGGCTACGTACTGTGTGATTCCAACTATATGATATTCTGGAAATATAAAACTACGGAGACAGCAAAAATATCACTGCTTGCCATTAGTCAGAGAGGAGCTATGGATGTCTAGGTAGAGCACAGAGGATCTTAAGGACAACAAAACCATTCTGCACAACACAACAATGATTGATATATATCATCATGTATTCATTGAAACTCATAGAAAGTACAACATCAAAAGTGAACTCTAATGTGAAGTGTGATCTGTGATCTTAAGGTGATTATGTGTCATTGTAAGGCTCATTATTTGTAACAAAAATACCTCTCCACAGTGGGATTTTGATAATGAGTGAGGCTGTGCATATGTAAAGGCAAAGATTATTGGAAAATCTCTGTACCTTCCTTTGAGTTTTATTGTAAACCTAAATTTGCTCTACTAATATTTTTTTTAAAAAATATATTTTTTAAAAAAGTCTGCTAAATCATAAAAATATTTTCAAAAAGTTGTTTTCCAAGAAGTATTCAAAATTATCTATAAAGTTAAAATAAAATGGTATCTAGCAAATATTAAATGTTTTCCAAAACTATCTTTTCCACTTAACGTTTAAAATTTTTCTTTTATGTTTTATTTAAAGACAGGGTCTTGCTGAGTTGCTGAGGGTCTCACTAAGTTGCTGAGGCTGTCTCTGAACTCTTGATCCTCCTGCCTCAGTCTCACAAGCTACTGGGATTATAGGCATGTACCACCATGCTCAGCTAATGTTTTAATTTTTAAAAATTTGATGAAAAATATTAAATATTTTCATAAATTCCACTATTTACAACTCTAGCATTGCATTTGCACCTAGTTGCTAATATAAACAAATGCAATCTAGCAAGGTTTTCTACATGTAGATTTATATATGCAAACAGTCAAGAGCAATATAAACTATTTAATGGTGGATATGAATATCAAATTCTTTCCTGAGATCCTTCCACTGGAACCACTAATTGTAAAGTGAAGCAAATAATTTGTTTATAACTGCTACAAAGTAATACCTGCTACTTCATTAGATAAGCAGTTTTTTCAATCCAACTGTCTGAGAGAAAGAATTGCAAGTCATTTGCTTTGTTCTTTTACCCATGCCCTTCCACTACTCAAATTCTTTTGTATACCCAGTGTACCTTTCTGACCAGTAGTGGCACGACCCACAAACCTCATCATTTGGACACATTCCATTTTACTTTCTAGAATTTAGGGCCAGAAACACAGAGAAAATATTTTTTGAGACTTAAAGAATATTAGTCAAAAGTGTATGCTTTGAAGTATAAACTACCCACAGCCGGTGCAGAGCATCAGGTCCCAAGTAACAAAGACACCCATATGGTATATCTTTATAAGTTGCAGGGTCCAGGAGACAGGGGCCCCTTTGCCTACATATGTGGGCAGCAGTGAGAAATGTTTTCCTGTGCAGAATAGAAAAATTACTTGAGTCTGGAGCAGAGGGAAAAGCAGCATTACAGCTAGGTCCTGGAAGCCTGAGATCATAGCATGAAAAGGTATGGGTGCATTGAGCCTGTGGATTTCAAATTGAATAGCAGATTAGAGTCACCTGGACAACTTCAAAAAATAATCTCATCTGGGAAACTTTAAAAAAAACAACAACAACACTAAATTTTGCTTCCAAAACGAATTGAATCATTATCACAAGAGTGAGTTGAAGGTTCAGTCATGGATATGTCTTGAAAATTCTGGAAATTCTAGCATGAAGTCAGGACAAAGAATCTGGACCAGGCAACACTGGCCATCTAGACAAAGATTCCTGTAGCCTATAGCACAGAATAGTAGAGGGTGGCCAGAACCAAAGAAGTGCACTGAGATGGATCATGGAAACAAACTGCTTGCATTTGGACACCCTTGTAAGACACTGACCCTATATGTCTTACAACATCTCCCAGGAACTTAACACAACCACACAGAAGAATTCCCTGAAGAAGGGATGAGAATATTCAGATATCCTGATAAGAGTTTGCAATGAAAATGAAATGACAAAAAGGGAAGGAATTTACATTTTGGGCATACCTGGAAGAACCTATGGATAATATTTGTGGATTGTTGTTTAACCTCTATAATTGTACTTGCCACATTATTCATGAAATAGTCATTCATTTGCCGTCTCATACATTAATTTGGCAGCATTTTGAGTACAAACACCATACAGCTAATACACATTAACCAATGTCTTCAGCTCCTAAAAACCACACCAGCAGTTCAAATAATGTCCATTACACTGAATTGGATTGGTGGAAGGGTCAAAAAAAAATGATGAAATTTAGTAATGCTTCATTTTGACACTATTAATTCTGCCTCTCCAAAAACATGGGAGATCTTTCCATCTTCTAAGGTCTTCTTCAATTTCTTTCTTTAGTGTTCTATAGTTTTCATTGTAAAGGTCTTTTACCTCTTCTTTTAGATTGATTTGCAAGGTTTTTATTTTTATTTTTTGATTCTATTATGAATGGGTAGTTTTTCTAATTTCTCTTTCAGAGCATTCATCACTGATATAAAGAAATGCATTTGATTTATATCCTGCTACTACTTTGCTGAATTCATTTATTAGTTCTAGAAGTATTCTGGTGGAATTTTTTGGGATCTTCTAAATCTAGAATCATGTCATGGGCAAATAGTGATAGTTTCAGTTCTTCTATTCCTATTTTATCCCTTTAATTTCTTTTGTCTAATTGCTCTGAGTTTCCAGGACTATGTTGAATAGAAGTGGTGAAAGAGGGACTCCCTGTCTTGTTCTAGTTTTTAGAGGGAATGCTTTCAATTTTTTCTCCATTTAGAATGATATTGGCCTTGGACTTAGATGTTCAACATCTCTAGCAATTAGAGAAATGCAAATCAAAACTACCCTATAATTTCATTTCACTCGAGTCCGAATGGCAATTATCAAGAATACAAGCAACAACAAGTGTTGGCAAGGATGTGGGGAGAAAGGTACACTCAAACATTGCTGGTGGGACTGCAAATTGGTACAACCACTATAAAAATAGTATGGAGATTCTTTAGAAAACTTGGAATGGAACCATCATTTGACCCAGCTCTCACACTCCTTGGTCTATATCCAAAGGTCTTAAAATCAGCATACTACAGTGACACAGTCACATCAATGTTTATAGCAGCTCAATTCACAATAGCTAAACTATGGAACAAACCTAGATGTCCTTAAACTGATGAATGGATAAAGCAAATGTGGTCTATATACACAATGAAATATTACTCAGCCTTAAAGAAGAATGAAGTTATGACTTTTGCAGGTAAATGGTTGGTATTGGAGAATATCATGCTAAGCAGAATAAGGCCATCCCAAAAAAATAAATGTTTTCTCTGATATGCAGATGCTGATCCATAATAGGGGGCACTAGGGAAAAATGGAGAAACTTTGGATTGGGCAGAGGGGAATGAGGGAAGGGGTGAGGGTGGGGTGGGAAAAATGGTGTACTGAAACAGATATTACTACCCTATGTACAAGTATGATCACATGAATGGTGTGACTCTGCAACATATACAGTCAGAGAAATGAGAAGTTGTGCTCCATTTGTGTATAATAAGTTGAAATGCATTCTGCTATCATGTATTACTAATTAGAACAAATTTTTTTAAAAAAGGAAGTTAGTCATGCTTCAACTAACTTCAAAATTTTAGAAATGAACTCCTTGCTGGAGTTTAGTTACTTGAGTGATGGAAAACTTTGGTCCAGAAAAAAAAAAAAAAAAAAAAAAAAAAACAACACTTAGGACACCGAGGTCAGTCACCATGGCTGAGCCCTCCCCCCACACCTAGGTCGGACGTGGTCTCTGAGCCTGACAACACCAAATTCGGGGGCCACTAGCTGAGCCTGCCTGCCTGCTGAGGAACACTGCACTTACCTTCATGCTGACTCAGTGCACCCTCGCTGGGGCTCCCAACTTCTTTGGAGGCTGGTGCAGGCATTTTGAATTATTCCTGAGGGCATGGCCATCATCATTGGAAGGGCAACTCCCTTCCTGAGACACCTACAGGAGACTGGAGGCCCTTTGACAGGTACCTCTATTTACTCACTTACATCCTACACCCTTCCCCATCCTCTTGTTCACAACTAGAAATACTGTAAATAGTAATCAAACTGATCCTGTTCATAACAATAATGTTAAAGTCTTTATAGGGGCTATCTGGTTCAGGGCTGCATTTTCTTTGTATTGGGTGCTATTTGTATTGATCTCCCCTTCAAAGGAGAGGTAGTGGAAAACTTCAGGTTCATAATAAGCCTGCAGGAGGGGAACTTCAGTATCTCTGATCTTCACTGCTAGACGGAATATATAGAAACAATATGAAAAAACAGGAGCAGAAGGTGTCCCTAACAAACCAAGATGCTATTGTGATAGAATTCAATAACAGCATGGCAGTAGAAAGGACAGAAAAAGAGTTTAGAATCTGCATACTTAAAATGATCCATGAAGCAAAAGATGAGATAAAAGAACAAATGCAGGCAATGCATGACCATTCCAGTAGACAGTTAAAAGAGCAAATGCAAGAAGCAATGAAACACTTCAATAAAGAGATAGAGATTCTGGAAAAAAAAAAAAAAAAAACCAGAAATACTTGAAATGAAAGAAATGATAGACCAAATTAAAAAACTCAATAGAAAGCATCACCAACAGAATAGACCTCATGGAAGACAGAATCTCAGACATGAAGACAAACTATTTAATCTTGAAAATAAAGTTGAACAAACTGAGAAGATGTTAAGAAGTCATGAACAGGACCTCCAAGAATTATGGGATATCATGAAAAGACTGAATTTAAGAATTATTGGGATTGAGGAAGGCACAGAGATACAAATCAAAGGCATGAAAAACCTGTTCAATGAAATAATATCAGAAAATTTCCCAAACCTGAAAAATAAAATGGAAAATCAAATACAAGAGGCTTACAGAACACCAAGTGCATAAAACTATAAGAGATCCACACCAAGATACATTTTAATGAAAATACCTCACATACAAAATAAAGATAGGATTTTAAAGGCTGCAAGAGAAAAGTGTCAGATTACATATAAGGGGAAACTAATATGGATATCAGCAGATTTCTCAGCCCAGACCCTAAAAGCAAGAAGGGCCTGGAACAATATATTTCAAGCTCTGAAAGAACACAGTTGCCAACCAAGAATACTATATCCAGCAAAAGTAACCTTCAGATTTGACAATGAAATAAAATCTTTCCATGATAAACAAAAGTTAAAAGAATTTACAAATAGAAAAACTGCCCTGCAGAACCTTCTCAGCAAAATATTTCATGAGGAGGAAGTGAAAAGCAACAATACAAGTCAGCAAAGGGAGGAACTACCCTAAAGGAAAAACCAATCAAAGGACAAGTAAAAAACCAAAAATAAGCCAAAATGGCCAGGAATATAAATCATATCTCAATCATAACCTTGAATGTCAAAGGCCGAAATTCAATAATCAAAAGACATAGACTAGCAGATTGGAATAAAAAGAAAGAACCAACAATATGCTGCCTTCGAGAGACTCATCTCAAAGAAAAAGACATCCACAGACTAAAGGTGAAAGGATGGGGAAAAACATACCATGCACATGGACCCAGTAAAAAAGCAGGGGTCTCCATTCTCATATCAGATAAAGTGAACTTCAAACCAAAGTTAGTTATGAGGGATAAAGAGGACATTTCGTAGAGCTTAAGGGAAGCATAAAACAGCAAGATACAACAATTTTAAATATTTATGCCCCAAACAATGGAGCATCTATGTATATCAAACAAACCCTTCTCAACTTTAAGAATAAAATAGACCAAAACACATTAATAGTGAGGGACTTTAACACACTGCTCTCACCACTGGATAGATCCACCAAACAAAAACTGAACAAAGAAACTATAGAATTAAATAATACAATGATACAGACTTAATGGATATTTACAGAGTATTTCATCCATCATCGAGCGAATATACTTTCTTCTCAGCAGCTCATGGATCCTTCTCCAAAATAGACCATATGCTATGCCACAAAAAAGCCATTAGTAAATACAAAAAAATAGAGATCCTACCCTGTATCCTATCAGACCATAATGGAATGCAATTAGAAATGAATGATAAAATAACAAACAAAAACTACTCATACACCTGGAGACTAAATAATATGCTATTGAATGATGCAATGATAACAGAAGACATCAGGGAAGAAATAAAAAAATCCTTAGAAGTAAATGAGAACAATGACACAACATATCAAAATCTCTGGGACACTATCAAAGCAGTACTAAGAGGAAAGTTCATTGCATTGAACTCACACTTAAAAAAATAAAAAGTCAACAACTAAATGACCTAACATTACACCTCAAAACCTAGAAAAAGAAGAACAGATCAATAACAAAACTAGTAAAAGACAGGAAATAATTAAAATCAGAGCTGAAATCAATGAAATTGAAACAAGAGAATTCAAAAAATTGACAAACAAAAAATTGGTTCTTTGAAAAAAGTAAACAAAATTGATAAACCCCTAGTCACTCTAACAAAGAGAAGGAGTGAGAAAACTCAATTTGCTAGAATTCGTGATGAAAAAGGAAAGATCACAATAGACAACTTTGAAATACATAATATAATTAGAAGCTACTTTGAAAATCTATACTCCAACAAAATAGAAAATATGAAGACATCGGCAAATTTTTAGAGACATATGATCCTCCCAAACTGAATCAGAAAGATGTACACAATCTAAACAGATCAATTTCAAGCACCAAAATAGAAGAAGCCATCAAAAGCCTACCAACCAAGAAAAGCCCAACACCAGATGGATTCTCAGCTGAATTCTACAAGACCTTTAAAGAAGAACTGATACCAATACTTCTCAAAGTATTTCAGGAAGTAGAAAAGGAGGGAACCCTTCCAAATTCATTCTATGAGGCTAGTATCACTCTGATACCAAAACCAGACAGAGACACATCAAGGAAAGAAAGCTTTAGACCAATATCCCTGATGAACATAGATGCAAAAATCCTTAACAAAATACCGGCAAATTGCATACAAAAATATATTAAAAAGATAGTGCACCATGATCAAGTGGGGTTTATCCCAAGGATGCAAGGTTGGTTCAACATCCAGAAATCAATAAATGTAATTCACCACATCAATAGACGTAAAGTTAAGAATCACATGATTATTTCAATTGATGCTGAGAAAGCATTTGATAAAATACAGCACTCCTATTTGCTTAAAACACTAGAAAAAATAGGAACAGTAGGAACATACCCCAACATTATAAAGGCTATTTACACTAAGCCCATGGCCAACATCATTCTCAATGGAGAAAAACTGAAAGTGTTCCCTCTAAAAACTGGAACAAGATAAGGATGCCCTCTTTCACCACTTCATTCAACATCGTCCTTGAAACACTTGCCAAAGCAATTACACAGACCAAAGAAATTAAAGGGATACAAACAGGAAAAGAAGAACTAAAGCTGTCACTATTTGCTGATGACATGATCCTATATTTAGAAGATCCAAAAAACTCCACTAGAAAACTTCTAGAACTAATAAATGAATTCAGCAAAGTAGCAGGATATAAAATCAACACACATAAATCTAATGCATTTCTGTTCATAAGTGATAAATCCTCTGAAAGACAAATTAGGAAAACCACTCCATTCACAGTAGCCTAAAAAAAAAATATTTGGGAATCAATCTAACAAAAGAGGTGAAAGACCTATACAATGAAAACTATAGAACATTAAAGAAAGAAATTGAAGAAAACCTTAGAAGATGGAAATATCTCCCATGTTCTTGGATAGGCAGAATTAACATTGTCAAAAATGACCATTCTACCAAAGGCTCTATACAGATTCAATGCAATTCCAATTAAAATCCCAATGACATTCCTCATAGAAATAGAGAAAGTAATCAAGAACTTCATCTGGAAGAACAAGAGTCCTTGAATAGTCAAAACAATCCTGAATAGAAAAAGTGAAACAGGAGGTATCACAATACCAGATATTAAACTATACTACAGAGCAATAATAACAAAAACAGCATGGTATTGGCACCAAAACAGAAAAGCAGACCAATGGTACAGAATAGAAGACACAGAGAAAAAACACATAAATACAGTCACCTCATACTAGACAAAGGAGCCAAAAACATACAATAGAGAAAAGATAGCCTGTTGAACAAATGGTGTTGGCAAATCTGGAAATCCATATGCAGTAAAATGAAATTAAACCGCTATCTCTTACACTGCATGAAACTCAACTCAAAATGGATCAAAGACATAGGAATTAGACCAGAGACCCTGCACCTAAAAGAAGCAAAGTAGGCCCGAATCTTCATCATGTTGGCTTAGGATCAGACTTCCTCAACAAGACTCCCAAAGCACAAGAAATCAAAGCAAGAATCAATAAATGGGATGAACTCAAACTAAAAAGCTTTTTCTCAGCAAAGTATACAATCAGGAATGTGAAGAGAGAGCCTACAGAGTGGGAAAAAAAATCTTTTCCATGTGCACTTCAGATAGAGTACTTATCTCCAAAATTTATAAAGAACTTACAAAACTTTACAACAAAAATACAAAGAACCCAATCAATAAATGAGCCAAGGAACTGGACAGACACTTTACAGAAGAAGACACACAGGCAATTAATAAATATATGAAAAAGTGTTCAACATCCCTAGTAATTAGAGAAATGCAAATTAAAACAACTCTAAGATTTCATCTCACTCCAATTAGAATGACTATTATCAAGAACACAAACAATAATAGATGTTGGTGTGGATGTGGGGAAAAAGGCACTCTTTTACATTGCTGGTGGAGTTGCAAATTGGTGCAGCCACTCTGGGAAGCAGTATGGAGAATCCTAAGAAAACATGGAATGGACCCACCTTTTGACTCAGTTATCCCACTCCTTGGTTTATACCCAAAGAACCTAAAATCAGAAAACTATAGTAACACAGCCACATCAATGTTTATAGCAGCTCAGTTCACAATAGCTAGATTGTGGAACCAACTTAGATGCCCTTCAATTGATGAATGGATAAAGAAACTCTGGTATATATACACAATGACATACTATTCAGCCTTAAAGAAGAAAAATATTATGGCATTTGCAAATAAATGGATGGAATTGGAGAATATCATGCTAAGTGAAATAAGCCAAGCCCAAAAAACCAAAGACTGAATGTATTCCCTGATAAGTGGAGAATGATATATAATGGGGATGGGGGGTGGGGAATGAGAGAACAATGGGGGAACTTTAGAATATGTAGAAGGAAATAAGAGCGAGGGGGTATGAAAAATGGTGGAATGAGCCAGACATCATTACCCTATATACATGTATGATTACACGAATGGTGTGAATCTACATTGTGTACAATCATAGAAATGAAATGATGTACCCCATTTGTGTACAATGAATCAAAATGCAGTCTGTAAAAAAGTGAAAGCTAAATAAAAAAAAATTTTTAAAAACACTTAGAACAAGTAACTGAAAAGACATTGAGGCTCCTTTGGTTATCTACAGTCATAGTCATTAACTCTTTATAGGAGAAATCAAAATCTTTGTATATGCATCATCTCTGGGATAAAAAACTGATCCCATGATTTCTTTTAAAACAAACCTTCTTTTTGATGTTAATTACAGAATTTGATAGAATTCACTTAAATGAATATTTGGTTATTGTAAATTATACTAGTGTTCTTAAGGGAAATTATAATTCCTGATATACAACTAAAGTAAGAAGGCAAAACCATATTATGAACTATGAACAGAATTTACTGACAAATCTGAATACAATACAGTGTAATTCATCAAGCAGGGGAAAAGGAGAACAACAAATGGAACTGTAGTTTAGAAACTAACCTAAAATGAAGTTGACTCATTAGTAAGGTGTGTTTGAGAAAGGCAGATAAACCAGCAATGTTCATAGGATGTGATGGATTCAGGGCAAATCCTAGTCAACAATGATATGAGGAGAGTGAGTTTTCAAGGATACAGTCTAGTTTGTTGACCACAATGGCTAAAACAAAAAGACCAAGGGTCAAATCCCAAGAAGAGAAAGTTATCACACCCAAAACATGTTTCCACGTTTGAACAAATAATTCAGACATGATGGTAGACTGGCATAGGAAACAAGGCACTGTACCTAAAGTCCACAATACAAACTGGTCAAAAGCTATGAAATAAAGGAATGTTGATATCAGGGTTCCTCCTAGATAAAGAGAGTCCACAGAATAAGTTGAATGTTGGTCCTCAACCACAGAAAATGGAAGAAATCTCCTTTTCTCTCCCTGAGTAGGCCCGTTTTTCCCTTTCTTCTGATCATTTAACATCAACACTATCATTTTTGTACATTTCTCTGATGGACCTTGTTATGGTTTAGATATGAAATGTTTTCTAAAAGCCCATGTGTGAGACAACCCCAAAATTTTCAGAAGTAAAATAATTACATTAATTCACTGGTTAATTAATTTACTGAATTAATTCACTGATATGGATTAACTAGGTAGTAGCTATAGGCAGGTCAGGTGTGGCTGAAGGAAGTAGTCACTGGCAATGAACCTTTGGGGTCTATATTATGTTCGCTGTAAGCAAAGTTCTCTTTCTCTACTTCCTGGTTGTCATGTTCTGAGCTGCCTTCCTCCACCACAACCTTCCATCACGATACTGTGCTGCACCTTGGGCCCAGAGTTATGAAGTTAGCTGACCGTGGGCTGAACCTCTGAAGCCATGAGCCAAAATAAATGTTGACTCCTCGATATTGTTCTTGTCAGGTCTTTTGGTCACAGAAAGGCTAAGCTGACTAAAATAGACCTTCACCAATTGTATGTTTCTAATGGCTGCAGGTCACTTTTTGGTTCATAGAGATTGGGATAATATAGGAGAAGCAGGGGTCAATATTTCTTGCTCGGAGAGTCATTCATGCCATTTGTGTTTTTCATGTCTCTTTCAAGACTGAACAAATGACAAAAGCAAAGTACTGGTGCTCACAGTGGTTGTAGAGTTTATAATCAAACTTGGTTTTCTTCTATATAAAAGACACCAAATTACATTTTGAGTTTATCTTCCAACTAATTCCTAGAGTCTCAGTAAACCAGATTTCCTAAGAGAGGGAAGGTTCAGTACCCTACCCTATAGGTTATGTCTCTGGCTGCTGACCATTTGCCAACCCTGACAGTACAAGCAGCTCTGGGCGAGAACTGTTTCAAAATGAGGAGGGGCTGAGTTCATCTGGTACAGACATGCTGTAAGGTTATTTTCACTGAAGGTATCACTTGCTTTTCTTCTTTTTCTATCAATTCTCTCTACAAGCTGAATCTGGGGGGGCCTCCACCCTGAAGAACAGCTACCCACCAGCAGAACATCTTTGTAGGAGCTTGCTTTTTGGTGGCTCTCTGCTGTGTGACTCGATTTTCAATATGATGCTTTATATCTCCTGACTTTCAAAAATATATCAAAACCTTTGTTTGTGTAGTTGTCACTCCTTCTCCTTATCTTCAGCACTTTCATTAGTGAGTTTCTCACTCTCTTTTTAGGTCATCTTGAACAGAAATTCCAGAAAGAGTTCTCACTCTATGTACTATTTTATTTCGCTTGTGAGGTATTTTAGCACAACCTGAAGATAAATTGTTTTCGACTCTTTTTGACAACCAATTAATGTGCCCAACTGAATCACAGCATTCCCAAAGCCTTATGCTCATTCTAAAACTCTCTCGGAAATCCAAACAAAAATTATAGATTAAGATAACAGAAGTGAGATGTCTTAAAGGAGGATGGGACTTGATAATTGATAAGACTGAGGAGTTGAATGAGTCTTTGCTATCAACTAAAAAAAAGTTAAAGTAAGGTTTGTTTGGGGCAACAATTAAATATATAAGAACATCTATTTTTTCACAGGGTTAAAATGGGCACATCAAAAATTTAAACCCCTTGGTATAAACATTATTCAATCCCATAGAAATCATATCAACAAAGAATTACTTTCCTCACATTTCAAATGAGAAAACTGAGCCAGAGAAGCTAAGTAATTTGCCCAAGATCCACAACAGGTAGCTGACTAAGGAAGGATTTGACCCTGTACAAACATGACTAACATTTCCACTTCATTTCTATAATATAGTAAAATATGTATTTGGTCTCTGTTCCCAGTCCTTGTCACAGGACTCCCAAAAACCCTTGTTATTTTTTGAGGGATGGAGGTAATAGAAGTATCTTATACGGAGCTCCTAACTCCCTTGGAATATCCTAGGTGACAGGAACCTTTGGGGTAACTCTTGGTCAATTTCTGAACAGCCACAGAATGGGGATCGATCACCAAAAATAGCAAGCCATGATTGGAACTTTGAGGAGGGAGCCTTACTTTCCGTCCTTGGCAGAGGTAGGGGCAGTGGTCAGGGGAAAAACTAGAAATAGGATTAGTAACCGATTATACCTATGTGATGAAATCTTCATAACAATCCCTGAACTACCAAATTTGTAAGGCTTCCCAGTTTGGTGAATGAATCCATGTGCTAGAAGGGAAAGCCACTCCTACTGTACCAGAATAGAAGCGCCTGTGCTCGCCACCCTTCCAGACCCTGTGCTATGTCTCTATATGGCTGTTCATCTGAATCTCTTATGATAAACTGATAAACATAAGAAAAGCCTTCTCTGAGTTTTGTGAGCCATTCCAAGAAATTATTGAATGTGATTTGGGAAACAGTTGTGGGAACACCCAACTTTATAGCCAGGTTGGAAAGAAGCACGAGTACCTCCAGAATCCATAAGTTGTTGCTGGGGTGGGGAGTTAAAGGTGGTCTTGTTGAACTGAGTCTAAACCTGTGAAGTCTGATGCTAACTCCCAGAAGTTAGAATCAGAATTGAGTTAAACTATAGAAAATCCATTTGACATCCACAGAGTTGAAAAATTGGTTAGCATGTGAAACAATCTCCACACATTTGGTGTCATAAGTCTTGTGAGTACAGGAAGTTTTCCTTTTGTTATATTTATCTCCAGTGCCAGAGCTAAGTATCAGCAGGGACTGGGGGATTGAACACCTAGAGGAATAAAAATAAGACATCCAGAACATGGTGGAAGATGGAAGTCAGCTTGCATTGGATGGAAAAGGGAAGAGGTTTCCTGAGACAGAGATAATTCACAGTTTTTTACATGTTCCTAAAAGAATTCAAAACTGCTGTGAGAATTCTATTAGATTACATAGAGGGATGTGAGGGGGGAGGTTATGAAAATGGTGGAATGAGACAGATATCATTACCCTATGTCCATATATGATTACATGAATGGTATGAATCTAGATCATGCACAACCATAGAAACAAAAAGATGTACCCCACTTGTGTACAATTAATCAAAATGCAGTCTGTAGAGCAATCCAAGTTGGTGAACTAGCAGGTGAAAGCATCTCCTGTCACTCCAGAACCCAGGATTCAAGAAGGGGAGGTATTGAGAGACACGGACCAACACAGAGCCGCAGGGTGAGTCTCTCCCACCAGGTGAAGCTCGCCCTGGGTGGCAGGCCCGGATAGTGGGTTTCTCAGAGCAGGGCAGGACAGCGAGAGACTTCCCCAAGTAGCCCTGCTCCCTCCAGCAGCAGGCGCGATCCACAGACAACTTCTTGGAGCAGGCCCATACAGTGAGAGCTTTTCTGCACAGAGCCAACCCCAAGCCCTGGACCCAGCGGCAGGCCCCAGCCCTCAGGCGGCTTCTGGGACCAAGGCAGGACAGAGAGGCTTTCTCCGAGCAGCCCAGCTCCCTCAGGCAGGGGCAGGCCCTGTCTAAAGTCAGTTTCTAGAAGCAGGCCTGCCCAGTGAGAGGATTTCCACTCAGAACCAGCCCCCAGCCCTGGAACCAGTAGCAGGCTAGGGGAAGCTTTCTTCAGAAGCACTGCATTATCGAGTTCCTATAAGACTTCAGGCTACTGAAGGCTGGGAGGTGATGAACTGAAAATCTACAGGGACACTATAAGCCAATAGAGAAAATCTGCACTATCTCAGAGACCCACTGATATCTGATCAATATGAGAAAACAAGGGAAGAAAATGTCCCAAACAAACCTAGATACTATATCAATAAAACCCAATGACAGCACAGCAGAAGTAATGTCAGAAAGGGAGTTCAGAATGTACATAATTAAAACAATCAGAAAAGCAAATGAGGAGATGAAAGAGCAAATGCAGGCATTAAATGATTGCACCAATCAACAGTTAAAAGAGCAAATACGGGAAGCAAGAGATCGTTTCAATAAAGAGTTAGAGATACTGAAAAAAAAAAACAGAAATCCTTGAAATGAAGGAAACAATAAACCAAGTTAAAAACTCCATAGAAAGCATAACCAATAGGATAGAACACCTAGAAGACAGAAACTCAGACATTGAAGAAAAAATATTTAATCTTGAAAACAAAGTTGACCAAACAGAGAAGATGGTAAGAAATCATGGACAGAATCTACAAGAATTAGGGGATATCATGAAAAGGCCAAATTTAAGAATTATTGGGATTGAGGAAGGCTTAGAGAAACAAACCAAAGGAATGAACAATCTATTCAATGAAATAATATCAGAAAATTTCCCAAATCTGAAGAATGAAATGGAAAACCAAGTACAAGAGGCTCATAGGACTTCAAATGTACAAAATTACAACAGACCCACACCAAGGCACATTAGTATGAAAATACCTAACATACAAAATAAAGACAGAATTTTAAAGGCTGCGAGAGAAAAGAATCAAATTACATTCAGGGGGAAACCAATAAGAATATCAGCAGAATTTTCAATCCAGACCCTAAAAGCTAGAAGGGCCTGGAACAACATTTACCAAGCTCTGAAAGAAAACAGAGCCAACCAAGAATCTTATACCCAGCAAATCTTACTTTCAGATTTGACGACGAAATAAAATCCTTCCATGATAAACAAAAGCTAAAAGAATTTACAAAAAGAAAGCCAGCATTACAGAACATTCTCAGCAAAATATTCCATGAGGAAGAGATGAAAAACAATGATGCAAATCAGCAACAGGAGGAACTAGCCTAAAGGAATAGTCAAAAAAAGGAGAAACCATATCATGTCAAAAAACAAAAATGAGTCAAATGACTGGGAATACAAATCGTATCACAATAATAACCCTGAATGTTAATGGCCTAAACTCATCAATTAAAAGACATAGACTGGCACATTGGATTAAAAAGAAAAATCCAACAACATGCTGCCTGCAAGAGACTCATCTCATAGAAAGAGATACCCATAGACTAAAGGTGAAAGGATGGGGAAAAACATACCATGCACACGGACACAGCAAAAAAGCAGGAGTATACATCCTCATTTCAGATAATGTGGACTTCAAGCCAAAGTTAGAAGGGATAAAGAAGGACATTAAATACTGCTTAAGGGAAGAATAAATCAGCAAGACATAACAATCATAAATATCTATACCCCGAACATTGGCTCATCCATGTACGTCAAACAAATCCTTCTCAATTCCAGAAATCAAATAGACCACAACACAATAATACTAGGTGATTTTAACACACCTCTCTCACCACTGGATAGATCTTCCAAACAAAAATTGAATAAAGAAAACATAGATCTCAATAACACAATCAACAGTTTAGACTTAACTGACATATATAGAATATACCATCCAACAAAGAACGAATACAGGTGGTTTTCAAGATGGCGGACTAGAGGGCGACTGCATTTCACGTTGCTCCAGGACGCAGGATTCAAAAGAGGAGATAGTGAGAGACTTGGGACCAACTCAAAGCCGCTGGGTGAGTCTTTCCCATTGGGGAGGCGTCCCGGATGGGGCGGTAGCCCCAGAATGCAGGGAACTTTGTGAAGTAGAGTTGCTCGGCGAGACGCCCCTCCCCCCACAGGAGCGGTAAACACGGACAACTGGGATCATGGTAGAGGAGGTGGCTCAGCACAGCGCCTGGACTCAGAGCAACCACTGGGACTCCAGGCAGTTGCCAGAGGAGGAGCTGCGTGGCGAGCTGTTTGAACTCAGAAAAACTGCTCCAGAACACTGATGGCCTGCCTGGAGGAGGAGCGAGGTGGGTCGCTTGGTCTAGGAGTGACTGCATCAGAGCTACAGGCGGTTGCCAGAGGAGGAGGCGAGTGGTGAGTTGACCGGGCTAAAAGCGACCGCTCCTGAACACCAGTGGCCTGCCTGGAGGAGGAGCGCGGTGGGTCACTTGGTCTCGGAGCCACCGCTCCTGAACACCCGGGGGGCTACCCCGAGGAGGAGGAGGAGGAACAGGGCTGGTCACTTGGACTTGGAGTGACTGCCTAGGGCTACGGGTGGTTGGCGGGAGGAGGAGACGTGAAGTGAATTGCTTGGGCTCCTAGTGACTGTGTCGGAAACCGGGCGGCTGTCCGGAGGAGGAGCTGTGTGGCGGGTCTCTGGGTCTCGGAGCTATTGTATAGGGCTCCAGGTGGCGGCTCAGAGGAGGGGCTGCAAAGCCAGGCGATTAGGTGCAGAGCAGGGTCCCAGGAGCTAGGTGGCTTCTTGCTGGAAGAGCCGCACAGAGACAAACCTAGGGGTGGAGCGAAGTTTCCAAGGCTGCGGGCAGATTCTCTGGGAGAGGCAGCCTAAGGAGACTCGCCTGCGAAGGGTGAGGCTCCCAGGCCCAGGAGGTAGGTCCGGGCCCCTGGGAACATTGCAGAGGAAGACAGCCCAGCCCAGGAAGTAGTTGTGGATTGAGGGGAACCTCTAGGAGGGGAACTGACCAGCGAGACATCCCCACCGAGTGAGTCTTCCCTGCCGGGTGAGGTTTTCCCACAGGGATGGTAAAACCAGAGACACAGGCACAAACAGGCCTTGCCTCAGCCCGCAGTCTAGTTCCCCATTGGATGACCATTGGTCAATAAGTGGAGGCACCTCTGCCCACTAGCAGGGAATATACGCCACCTGAGGGTCACCACCCCTAGAGAGGCAGCTTCTTCGTGGAGCTCCGCATTATCAACTTCGTCCAAGACTTCAGGCTACTGAAGGATAAGAGGGGATATACTAGCAATCTTCAGGGACATTAGAAGCCAATAGAGGAAATCTGCAATATCTTAATGACCCACTGATTCCTGAACAATATGAGAAAACAAGGGAAGAAAATGCCCCAAACAAATCTAGATGTTACATCAATAAAATCCAACGACAGCATGGCAGAAGAAATGACAGAAAGGGAGTTCAGAATGTACATAATTAAAATGATTAGGGAAGCAAACGATGAGATGAAAGAGCAAATGCAGGCATTGAATGATCGCACCAATCGACAGTTAACAGAGCAAATTCAGGAAACAAAAGATCATTTCAATAAAGAGTTAGAGATATTGAAAAAAAACCAAACAGAAATCCTTGAAATGAAGGAAACAATAAACCAAATTAAGAACTCCATAGAAAGCATAACCAATAGGATAGAACACCTGGAAGACAGAACCTCAGATATTGAAGACAAAATATTTAACCTCGAAAGCAAAGTTGAACAAACAGAGAAGATGGTAAGAAATCATGAACAGAATCTGCAAGAACTATGGGATATCATGAAAAGGCCAAATTTGAGAATTATTGGGATTGAGGAAGGCTTAGAGAAACAAACCAAAGGAATGAATAATCTATTCAATGAAATAATATCAGAAAATTTCCCAAATCTGAAGAATGAAATGGAAAATCAAGTTCAAAAGGCTTATAGGACTCCAAATACACAAAATTACAACAGACCCACACCAAGGCACATTATCATGAAAATACCGAACATACAAAATAAAGACAGAATTTTAAAGGCTGTGAGAGAAAAGAACCGAATTACATTCAGGGGGAAACCAATAAGAATATCAGCAGAATTTTTCAAACCAGACCCTAAAAGCTAGAAGGGCCTGGAACAACATTTTTCAAGCTCTGAAAGAAAATGGATGCCAACCAAGAATCTTATACCCAGAAAAACTTACCTTCAAATTTGATGATGAAATAAAATCATTCCATGATAAACAAAAGCTAAAAGAATTTACAAAAAGAAAGCCAGCATTACAGAACATTCTCAGCTAAATATTCCATGAGGAAGAGAAAAAAAACAAAGAAGCAAATTGGCATAGGGAGGAATTATACTAAAGGAACTGTCAAATAAAGGAGGAACCAAGATGTGTCAAAAATTTTAAATATGAACCAAATGACCGGGAATACAAATCATATCTCAATAATAACCCTGAATGTTAATGGCCTGAATTCATCAATCAAAAGACATAGACTGGCACATTGGATTAAAAAGAAAGATCCAACAATATGTTGCCTGCAAGAGACTCACCTCATAGAAAGAGATACCCATAGACTAAAGGTGAAAGGATGGGGAAAAACATACCATGCACATGGGCTCAGCAAAAAAGCTGGAGTATCCATCCTCATTTCAGATAATGTGGACTTCAAGCCAATGTTAGTCAGAAGGGATAAAGAAGGACATTTCATACTGCTTAAGGGAAGCATAAATCAGCAAGATATAAGAATCATAAACATCTATGCCCTAAACAGTGGCTCATCCATGTATGTTAAACAAATCCTTCTCAATTTTAGAAACCAAATAGACCATAACACAATAATACTAGGTGATTTTAGCACGCCTCTCTCACCACTGGACAGATCTTCCAAACAAAAATTGAAAAAAGAAACCATAGATCTCAATAACACAATCAATAATTTAGACTTAACAGACATTTATAGAATATACCATCCAACCAAGAGCGAATACACTTTCTTCTCAGCAGCACATGGATCCTTCTCTAAAATAGACCATATATTATGCCACAAAGCTAATGTCAGCAAACACAAGAAGATAGAGACACTACTTTGTATTCTATCAGATCATAATGGATCGAAGTTACAAATTAATGAAAGAGTAAAAAACAGAAACTACTCCAACACCTGGAGATTAAACAATATGCTATTATACGATGAATGGATAACAGAAGATATTAGGAAGGAAATTTAAAAATTCTTAGAGGTAAATGAGAACAAAGAAACATCATATCAAAATCTCTTGGACACTATGAAAGCAGTACTTAGAGGAAGATTTATTTCATGGAGCGCATTTAATAAAAGAAGTAAAACTCAAAAAATAAATGACCTAACACTACAGTTCAAAGCCCTAGAAAAAGAAAAACAGACCAACACCAAAAGTAGTAGAAGACAGGAAATAGTTAAACTCAGAGCTGAAAATAACAAAATTGAAACAAAAGAAACAATACAAAAAATTGACAAAATAAATAGTTGGTTCTTGGAAAAAATAAACAAAATTGATAAACCTTTAGCTACACTAACAAAGAGAAGATGAGAGAAAACCCAAATCACTAAAATTCGGAATGAACAAGGAAATATCACAACAGACAAGACTGAAATACAAAACATAATTAGAAGCTATTTTGAAAACCTATACTCCAACAAAATAGAAAATTTCGAAGACATCAACAGGTTTCTAGAGACATGAATTGCCTAAACTGAACGAGGAGGACATACACAATTTAAATAGACCAATTTCAAGTAATGAAATAGAAGAAGTCATCAAAAGCCTACCAACAAAGAAAAGTCCAGGACCAGATGGGTTCTCAGCCGAGTTCTACAAAACCTTTAAAGAAGAACTCATTCCAATACTTCTCAAAGTATTCCATAAAATAGAAGAGGAGGGAACCCTCCCAAACTCATTCTATGAAACCAATATTATCCTGATTCCTAAACCAGACATAGACACATCAAGGAAAGAAAATTTCAGACCAATATCCTTAATGAACATCGACGCAAAAATTCTCAACAAAATTTTAGCAAATCGCATACAAAAACATATTAAAAAGATAGTGCACCATGATCAAGTGGGTTTCATCCCAGGGATGCAAGGTTGGTTCAACATCAGGAAATCAATAAATGTAATTCACCATATCAATAGACTTAAAGTCAATAATCACATGATTATTTCGATAGATGCAGAAAAAGCATTCGATAAAGTACAGCACCCCTTCATGTTCAAAACACTAGAAAAAATAGGGATAGTGAGAACTTTCCTTAACATTGTAAAGGCCATCTATGCTAAGCCCATGGTCAATATCATTCTAAATGGTGAAAAACTGAAAGCATTCCCCCTAAAAACTGGAACAAGGCAGGGATGCCCTCTTTCACCACTTCTATTCAACATTGTCCTTGAAACTCTAGCCAGAGCAATTAGACAGACCAAAGAAATTAAAGGGATACAAATAGGAAAAGAAGAACTCAAACTATCCCTGTTCATTGATGACATGATTATATATTTAGAAGAACCCTGAAATTCCACCAGAAACCTTTTAGAACTCATAAGTGAATTCAGTAAAGTAGCAGGTTACAAGATCAATGCTCATAAATCCAATGCATTTTTATACATAAGTGATGAATCTTCAGAAAGAGAAGTTAGGAAAACTACCCCATTCACAATAGCATCGAATAAAATAAAATACTTGGGAATCAATCTCACAAAAGAGTTGAAAGACCTCTACAATGAGAACTATAGAACACTAAAGAAAGAAATTAAAGAAAACCTTAGAAGATGGAAAGATCTCCCATGTTCCTGGATAGGCAGAATTAATATTGTCAAAATGGCCATACTACCAAAAGTGCTATACAGATTCAATGCAATTCCAATAAAATCCCAATGACGTACTTTCAGAAATAGAGCAAGCAATCATGAAATTCATCTGGGAGAATAAGAAACCCAGAATAGCTAAAGCAATCCTTAGCAGGAAGAGTGAAGCAGGGGGTATCACAATACCAGAACTTCAACTATACTACAAAGCAATAGTAACAAAAACAGTATGGTATTGGTACCAAAATAGGCAGGTAGATCAATGGTACAGAATAGAGGACATGGACACAAACCCAAATAAATACAATTTTCTCATATTAGACAAAGGGGCCAAAAATATGCAATGGAGAAAAGATAGCCTCTTCAACAAATGGTGCTGGGAAAACTGGAAAACCATATGCAACAGAATGAAACTAAATCCCTATCTCTCACCCTGCACAAAACTCAACTGTAAATGGATCAAGGACTTTGGAATCAGACCAGAGACCCTGCATCTATAGAAAAAAAAGTAGGTCCAAATCTTCAAGATGTTGGCTTAGGATCAGACTTCCTTAACAGGACTCCCATAGCACAAGAAATAAAAGCAAGAATCAATAACTGGGATAGATTCAAACTAAAAAGCTTTCTCTCAGCAAAGGAAACTGTCAGTAATATGAAGAGAGAGCCTACAGAGTGGGAGAAAATCTTTGCCAGTCATACTTCAGATAGAGCGCTAATTTCCAGAATATATAAAGAACTCAAAAAACTCTATACTAAGAGTTTAAATAATCCAATCAACAAATGGGCTAAGGAAATGAACAGACACTTCACAGAAGAAGATGTACAAGCAATCAACAGATATATGAAAAAATGTTTAACATCTCTAGTAATAAGAGAAATGCAAATCAAATCTACCCTAAGATTCCATGTCACCCCAATTAGAATGGCGATTATCAAGAACACAAGCAACAATACATGTTGGCGAGGATGTGGGGAAAAAGGTACACTCATACATTGCTGGTGGGGTTGCAAATTAGTGCAGCCACTCTGGAAAGCAGTATGGAGATTCCTCAGAAAACTTGGAATGGAACCACCATTTAACCCAGCTATCCCACTCCTCGGCCTATAACCAAAAGACTTAAAATCAGCATACTACAGAGATACAGCCACATCAATGTTCATAGCTGCTCAATTCACAATAGCCAGATTGTGGAACCAACCTAGATGTCCTTCAATTGAGGAATGGATAAAGAAACTGTGGTATATATATACAATGGAATATTACTCAGCCATAAAGAATGATAAAATTATGGCATTTGCAGGCAAATGGATGAAATTGGAGAATATCATGCTAAGTGAGATAAGCCAATCTCAAAAAAGCAAAGGACGAATGATATCGCTGATAAGTGGATAATGACACATAATGTGGGGTGGGAGTGGTTAGGGTTAGAGTTAGGGTTAGGGTTATGGTTAGGGTTAGGGAGGGGTGCAGGAATGGAGGAAGGACTGTTAGAGGGAAAAGAGGGGTGGGGGGAAGGGAAAAATAACAGAATGTATCAAACAACATTACCCTATGTAAATTTGATTACACAAATGGTATGCCTTTAGTCCATGTACAAACAGAGAAACAATATGTATCCCATTTGTTTACAATTAAAAAGAAGTCCAACCCTAAAAGAAATAAATAATGCAATCTGTAAAAAAAAAAAAAAAAAAAGAATCAATAATGAAAAAATAAATTGTTTATCCTAAGGTTAAAAAAGAAAATCTATTAGGGCTTAAATATGTTACCTGGTAACCAGGAAGCAGAAGTGCTATGATATTTCCTGACCCAGGAAATAACCTTTCACAAGCAAAATGCAACATAAACTAATAGTAACATATAAGGTGATGAGGTAGCTGTTTGATAAAAAATGATTGCGATTACCATAATCTTAGTCCATTTGTTGCAATCACTTACAGATTTATCTAAGAAAGTCACATCCCATGAATAACTTTTCATGTCTACTAATCTAAAGAATTAAGTATCATTGAGTATTTAATATTTGAAACATAATAAGTCAGTCAGATATCAACAGAAAGAAGAACCAGAGAATCTGCTTTGTAGGAGTTTACTATCTTAAGGAAGGAATTTAAAAGTTCAGAATATAAAAAAATGACAAGAACACATTTAATGGTAAGAAATATACAAACATACATAACACTGTGTAATGACTTACAAAAACAATAAATTGATCAAGGGAATTTATTGAGGTCACTATTGGTAGTTCACCTTCTTACCTTCCAACATGAAACTTGGGGCACTAACTTATTGTGGCCTTGATTAGTTTTTAAAAGGTAGAGCATGTAAAAAAAATCCTACCATCTCACTTTCATCATCAGTGTTAAGAACTTTTATTCTATCTTCATTATATTCTCCTTTTATCAGTCCTTCCCTTCCAAACTTGCATTTAGGTACTGCTATTCAGATATACTGTATCCTTGGAAATTGAAGAGCATCTTTCATATGTGCTTTTAATTGCACAAGTAATAGTGTTAATAACTGTTTCTTGCTATTCTCATTCACCACTCTTTTTTGAGATTGGATTATTTCATGCTGTTAAAGGTCAATTTGATTCATTAAAAACATCTAAGGATGGTACCGCCATATGACCCATCTATCCCACTCCTGGGTATTTTCCCAAAAGATCTAAAAATCTGCATACAACAGCAACACAGGCATATCAATATTTATAGCCACACAATTCACAATAACTAAATTATGGAATCAACCCAGATGCCAGTCAGTAGATGAATGGATTAATAAATTGTGTTTTATGGCATATGCTAATAAATGGATAGAAATAAAGAATATTATTCTAAGTGCAATTAGTCAAATTCAGAAACTCAAAGTTAAATGCTTTCTCTCAAATGCTGAAGCTACAGTAAATCAAAGGGAAGGGGGAGGAAAGGGTAAGATTACATATAAAATCAATCAAATACAAATTAATAGATAAGTTAAAGTAAGTCTAATAGAGTAGAGGAAGGAGAAAGGGAGAGGTGGGGAAGATGGGAGGGAAAAGGAGTGATCATGAACTGTAATTATTTCCATGCATGTCTGAGTTTGTCAGGATGAACCCAAATACTATATATAACCATAAAAATCTCATAAAATAAAATTCTTAAAAGGGTTAGTCCAAACTCATTGTTGCACACTGTTTCTGTGCCTGCCTTCCAACATATGCGTACACCTCATTTGGCATGTCCTGTCCCTCAGATTGCTCACCATGTTCTGCAATCACAGCAGGGCTGCTATGAAAATCCTCCAAGTCCTAAGATTTTTCATGAGTTGGTCTATAGGGTCCAGGTACGGTTTTCGTAGTACTATCAGCTTCTCTCAAGCTTCTCTGTAGCATTTTACATTCCAACTAGCTATGTATGTAAGTTTCTCTTCCTCCTACCTTCTATCTCTTGCTAGCTTGGTGATTATAAAGTAGTATTTTACTGTTTTAATTTTCATCATAATTAGTAGTTAGTTTGAGAATTAACTTACATATGTGCATTGTCCTTTCAAATAATATACTTATTTTTATACATTTTCAGTCATTTTTAATGTATCTTCAATATTAAACAGTCTTCACTGTTATCAATTCTCTATATGGAAACTTCCTGTGTTTTATTAGACTTAACTAGTCACATTTTCTGCTTTTTTTTTTCTTTGTTGTTCTTGTTTCCAGGTCTGTGTTTTTAATGTATCTTCAATATTAAGCAGTCTTCACTGTTATCAATTCTCTATATGGAAACTTCCTGTGTTTTATTAGACTTAACTAGTCACATTTTCTGCTTTTTTTTTCTTTGTTGTTCTTGTTTCCAGGCCTGTGTTTTTTTTTCTTTTTTAATCCTTCCCTAGCTCATGATAGAACATGACATTCCCCTACTTTCCCTTTCTGCTTTTCTTTTTCTTTCTTCTAATACCCAGACATGTCTAATATCTACTTTGTCAAGAAGGGCAATTGAAATTCAACTTCATCACTGACTGTCACCAGTGCATGAACTAAATGGATTTTTTAACACCAAATTATAAGGAGATAATTTCACAACAAGGAAATAGTCAGTTACAATTGAACAAATTCCACACCGTGAAATACATGCTTGATCTTTTCTGTTATTTCAACTGTTATGGACCAACAGTTGGGACCCTCAGAATTAGGACACCCCCTGCCATAGAACAGAGATGTGAATGAAGGGAAGCTGCCTGAGAATTAATGGAAATCTCACAGCTTTGGTCAAGCACATCTCTGGTGCCCTGATATTCCTTCAGGGCTGGCTCAGAGTAGGCTTTATGATGCTACAAATCAGTGTTTTCTAGGATTGTATAAAAATGGAATCAGATTCTATTTACTTCATGGTTATATGCCTTGTTCTACTTCATGGTTATATGCCTTGTTATATGGTTTTTTATTTATTTTGATTCATTGTACATAAATGGGGTACAACTTTCATTTCTCTGGTTGTACACGAAGTAGAGTCACACCATTTGCATAATCATACATGTACATAGAGTAATGATGTTTGTCTCATTCTATTATTTTTCCTTTCCCCCACCCCCTCCCCACTCATCATTTTCCTCTATACAAACCATCCTTCCTCCATTCTTGCCCTCACAACACCCCCCATTATGTATCATCATCCACTTGTCGGAGAAATCATTCCGCTATTGGTTTTTTGTGATTGGCTCATTTCACTTAGCATGATATTCTCCAACTCCATACATTTACCTGCAAATGTCATAATTTTATTCTTTATGGCTGAATAATATTCTATTGTGTATCTGAACCACAATTTCTTTATCCATTCATCTATTAAAGGGCATCTAGTATTTTTGAGAGTCATGTTGTGTGCTTATCAGTATTTCTTTGTTTTCTGTTAAATAGTGTACCATCATATGAATATAACAGAGTATTTAGCCATTCACCTATAGATGGACATTTGGGCTATTGCCACTTATAGGGTTACTACAATATGAATAAAGCTGCTGTGAGCTTTACGTGTAAGTGTGTGGAACCTAGATTTTCATTCCTCTTGAGTAAAACAGCTAGAAGTTGACTTTCTAGGTTTTATGATAAGAATCTGCCAATTTTTCAAAGTGGTTGTATGTTATGGTTTCAGTGTTGTGTCCCCCAAAAGCTCACATGTGAGACAATGCAAGAAGGTTTGGAGGAGAAATGATTGGGTTATAGCCTTAACCTAATCAGTGAATTGATCCATGATAGGATTAACTAAGTGGTAACCAGAGACAGGTCAGGTGTGGCTGGAGGAACTGGTTCATTGGGGTATGGCTATGGAGCATATATTTTGTATCTGGAGAGTGGATTCTCTCTCTCTGCTTTCTGATCATAATGTTAGTTGCTTTCTTTCAGCATACTCTCCCACCATGACATTCAGCTTTGAGGAATGGAGCCGGCCTTCTATGAACTAAGACTTCAGAAACTGTGAGCCCTCAAACAAACTTTTCCTCCTCTACAATTGTTCTGGTCAGGTCATTTAGTCACAGCAGTGAAAAAACTGACTAGAACATTGTACCATTGTACCTTACAAAAGTAATACATAAACATTTGAGGTGTTAGATATTCTTGAGAGCATTTGATATTATTTTTTGCTTGTTTTTTGTTTGTCATTTGCTTGTTTGTTTTGAGACAGGATCTTGTTATGTTACCCAGACTGGTCTCAAACCTATGGGCTCATGTGATCTGTCTGCCTTAGCCTGCCAAGTAGTGAAGGCTATGGGCACACACCACTGAATATTGTTATGGAGTGTGCAAGAATTACAAACCATCCTGATATTGAACCAAATTGAAAGGGAAAAGGGGATTCTTTAGTGAGCATGCCAGGCAAGCAGCTGGAAGCAAGCTAGCACCTTAAGGAACTTTCAGCACCTGAATTTTGGAGGTACAGAGTTTATAAAGACGAAAACCACAAGAGCAATTGAGGCACTTACAGGTTAGAAAGACCCTGTCAAGACAGTTATTTTGATTACATTAGAGAATTGTTTTGATTTCACATTTCAGAGTCATTTTGTTATACATAAGGCCCACGGGGACACAGGAAGGTCCTACTATACTGTCAACATAGATACAGCTGTTAGGAGACTGAGAAGAAAACATTATAAGCAAGCATACAATGGAGTCAGGTCAGAACAAAATGGCATTACTTTGGTTCTTTTCCATTTCATTCCCCTATTTATTTTCAGGAGTCTTCAAATACTTGATTTTGGCTTAGGGACAGACAATGGGTCCTGGGGATTATTATTATTAGGTATTTTTACACAATAACACTTTTTTTAATAGCCTCTAGCTTTACTACTTATTTTTGGTAGCACTAATACAAAGGTACATCCTAAGTTTTATTTAAAGTATCTTTTTCTTTTCCTTTTTAAATGTCTATGTAGGCTATACTCTCCTGCCAGGTGTTTAAGACCAAGTTGGTCAAAAATGACCTTGTTTCTATCTATTTTTAAGATTTAGCTGAGGGTCCTCAGAGATCACTCTTGGGGACTTGTGAGAAGACTCTTAGTTTCCCTAGTACCATCTATCCTAGGATGGGTCAAGGTCTCACGGACCATGTGACTTCCCTTGGAAATATCAGGCACATTTCCATCTTCAGTTACCCTCCTTTTTGCAGAATTTGCACTGATTGGCTTCCTGCTCTCTGGGGTCCCCTCAAACACCCTGATCAGTAGATCAGGTGACTCACAAGAGTTTCAGAGCCCATAGAAGTCCTGTTTTTCCAATTTCCAGCCAACTTTAGAGGGCAATGGCCAAAATTTTGGCTGAGTTTTTACAACCTTTTTACTTCCTCAACTTTGGTCTCCAAGCTTTTAGTTTTAAATATCCAGCAAGCCAGTTTCACCAGTCTTAAAGAGGGAGCAATATGTTATAACTCTGACATCTATAATTTTACAGTTACCCCTTTTATTTAATTGGGGTCAGTATTAGTACTGGAAGTCAGCATTATTTACTATCTGTCCTGTAGGTAATCACTTATTATCTCAAATTAACACAGGTTGTTTTTCAGAAGCAGTACCTCTGCAAAACACTAATAGGCAACAGTTATAAAGTTTGCAAGGAAACTATAAAATGAAGTTAACAGAGCAAAAACACATTTAGTTTGTCTAATAGATATGAACCAAGAAAAATGACTTTTATGATCTTTTATAGGATTGAATGTTTACTTAGTTACACATTATATCTCTTGTTTGAGATCACCGTAATCTTTATAACAAAAATCAAACTTCTGAACACAACTTTAAGTGAGCTGAAGTCTAGTCTATTTTGGAGTTATTTTAACATGGAGTAAGATGTGAGGCAGAGCCTTATCTCAGGTAAGGCAGAGCTCTTCACAAATCACAATATAACATTACATCTGAAACATGAATCAAAGCCTAAGAGAGGTTTTCCATGTTTTACAATGTCACCTATAAACATATCAGGATTTCTTTATCATCCTTTAAACATGTATTTAAGTTCCAATTTCAGTGTGAAGAGTAACACAAAACTGTATATGTAACTTGTTGACAATAGTTACTTTATCCAGTTATAAAAAATAAAATGACATAAATAAATGCCAACCATATTTATTTCTATACAAATCTGAAACTTTTACTACATACAGTTTTAATTGGAGTACGCCAACTTGACAAAGTGTTTTCCTAAGCTTTATATTTAACTAAGTTTATCATTTAAAATATAATTTAGAATCCAGAGTGTATGGTAACAATAATCATGATCCTGTATGCATTAAGAAAAATCAAAGGATAGCTTTGAATCTCTTCTACATTTAGGAAACAGTGTTAATCATCAGAATATTAGTCAAAGCAAACAAATATAATACAGGTCATTAAACTTTTCCATAACACTTAAGACAAACAAGGCTTAGATAGATATAGTTCTCAGACGCAAACATATACCTACCTAGTTACATATATTTTGGGTGTCAAGAATATTGTTATAACCTAAATACAGTTGTTTATTTAACCAGTTACAAAGTAATCATTTAAGACTTTAAAACAGGAACACACCTTAATTTCTTCAAAACTCAGTTTCCCCAAGTAATAAAACTTGACAAATACAATAAAATATCTTGATAGGAACAAATCAATGTTTCAGACTTCCCTTTATATGAGTACATTAAGTTTTAAATAACTTTGTGCTAATTATAGCCAATTTAATCACAAACACAAACTTTTTGAAATTTACCCTTTACTTATTAAGGCCTTCTTTCACTTACTGGGAATTACAGCCATTGGGACACAAGTCCCCTGTGTTTCTCCTTTGCTAGCAAAGCAATAAACCATCTTTTTCCTTTTTCTCAAAACCGTGTCCTTGTTATTGGATTGGCATCAGGGACAAGGACCAAGCTTTCAGTTGCAAGACAAGACAAAACAAAGACATCAACAAGGTGATATTTTTAAGCAATGTATCTACCCAAAATATATTCAGTCATTCATGCAATGATACAGTGAATCATGCAGTCAGACAAATCCAAATGCAAGACCCTTTTGGTGTCCAGGCATATAGCAGTCACTCCAGACTTCCCCAAACTCAGTGGGAGGTCTGAGGCCCTGGGATTTCATCATAGGTTGCCTCCCTTGCATCTTCCTCACTGATCAGGTAGGTCCAGAGCAAGGCTAAGTCCCAGGGGCATGGGGTGGCCCTGGGATTTCATCATAGGGTGCCTCCCTTGTATCTTCTTCACTGATCAGGTAGGTCCAGAGCAAGGCTGAGTCCCAGGGGCATGGGGTGGTCTTGTGACCTCCCAATCTTGCTGGGGCCTCCGAATATTATAGAGCGGGTAAGAATTACAAACCACCACACATACTGAATTCCATTTTGTGTTATTGACTTGGGATATTAGTACTGCATGGTGCAGATATAATTGGGGTGGGAGTTTTGCCAGTAAAAAAGCAGTAGAACACACAATCCTATGAACTATCATTATTCCATATCTTAGGCAGTACAAGGTTAGACTGCATGTGCCAAGGCCAATGTTCCAACAGAAAGCAACCCTGCTTCCTGCAGTACTCTAGACATTTATGAGACAAAGTTCAAGGAATGTTTGTGTCATGTTAAAGGGAAGCTCAGACAGAATGGTAGTATCTTTAGAAAGAGGGACCTTTGAAACTAAGCACCCAGAGCAGTTCTTCCACTGAGCTCACTCAAACTTGCTGAGTCAGCTATCAAACCTGCTACCAAAAAGAGAAAAGTATCTAAGACCACTAGAGTTTTATACTTTTAGTTTGATATATAGATAATCTGGAAATAATAATAATTTATTTCTATTCCTTCATACCTATTACATTTTTCCTGTCTTATTTTTGCCAGTTCCAATGGTATTACATGAAACGCAGTGGTGCTAACATATATATGTAATAGTAATAATAATTGTAGGGGAAATGCAATGTTTTCTGTATAAGGTTAAGAAAGTTTCCTATTGATACTGCCTCATGAAGGATGGTTTGTGGCATATTTATTGAAATAATTATGGAACTCATTTTCCAATAAACCATATATGTGAGTTTTTGTATACTTGTGTCAAAATATCCATTGATTCCTAGAATAAACCTATTTGGTCTTTATATACTTTAAACAACTAAATAAATAATAAGTGAATACATAAAAATAAAGTTTTATATTTGTTAAGCTAAACATGACTAAAGACTTTCTCATTTTTGTATGTGAAATCACCCTGTAATTTTGTGTGCCAGAACTATCATTTTCTGCTTTAAAAATCAGGGCTATTGAAGGATTAAATAAAATATGATTATTGTCTCATAGTTGTTTACAACAAGTGGATTGAATGGGGTGGGGGTGTAGCCCAGTGGTACAGAGCTTGCCTAACATGTACAAGACCCTGGATTTGATCCCCAGCACTGCACAAGCAAAAACAAAACCACCACCACCAACAACATTAAGGAAAAAAAAAGTGGACAAATGTGAAAATTTATCTACATTAAAAATCTCTGATGATAAGTAGAAGCAAATTAAAGAACAGTGAAAAACAAACATTAACTTAATACCAAAGCCTATCATGATATCTATTATCATGACAAAGAGAAAAAGTCTAGTTCTTTTATAGGTTTGATTTAGATGATGATGATAATAATAAAAGGTTTCTATAGGGCTGGGGATATAGCTCAGTTGGTAGCGTGCTTGCCTCGTAAGCACAAGGCCCTGGGTTCAATCCCCAGCACCACAAAAAAAAAAAAAAAGGTTTCTATACTCTTGGAAGAAAAACAAACTACTATAACATATATTGCAGAAAAAGGATGCAGAGGTCTCCTACACCTTCTCAGTCCTTCGGTACTCATTATTAGGAATTGGCTGTTGTGGTTGCACAATGTAGACAATATGTGAAAACTCTTTCACATACACACATACCATGTGAACGCATTTAACTGAGGCTCCTATACTGCCACCACCAGAAACTCTTATTTTTTATGTGTGGCAGGAGATGAAGCCAACATATATGCTTGTAACAATTCAGGCCCCCAATGTAATCTTTCAGCAAGTAACCCTCAATCTTGGGTTAGCTGCCAGCAGGACAGACAAAAAAATAACTGGAGAAGCACAAAGCTTAGAAAACAAGGTGATCAATGTTTCTTTATTGAATAAATAATAAAATAAAGAAATTGTAATTTAAATATGTTAGGGTTACGATCAAGAAATTAATGAGGGCATTTTAAGACAAAATGACTACTTGCAATTTTAGTAACATTCTTCCAAATGGCCCATGTTAGATTGGCATAAATCCAAGAGATAAACAGTGTTAAGATATCAATGCTCATAAGAAAGTTATAGCATATTTATTAAAATCATGTAATTATGACTATTAAAAAACTAGATACATATTGACCACTAATTATCTATATTCACATATTTCAAAAGGAAGTTTTAAGTGGATGCTACAAGTTGGCCCGTATAAATACCTGCTCATTTCTATATGCTTGTTTTCAATTGCTACTTAAATGCTACTCATTCTGGTTTTAGAGATCAGAGGTCTTCCCTGTCACTCATGTAGTGGTCAGAAGTGCCAAGGAGCTTTCCTCAAGTATGACCTATGCTAACTGCTTGACCTTCTCTGAAATTGCTGTCTCTTTAGTCTATTTCATGTTTCTCATGCTCCTGACAGCTGGTTTATTCCCAGCTTTGTCTCTTTAATGGTCTATTTGATTTTGGAAAAGGAGCTACAAAGCTCTTGATAAGGACTTTTATTCTTGCTTTTTCCTCTTTGACTGATTTACTGAAAATTAATAAGCTTTATTTTTAGAGCTGTATTAGGTTCACAGAAAAATTGAAAGGACTGAGTTCCCACATTCTGTACCCCCTACAACACACACACACACACACACCCCTTCCCCACTAATATACCACATCAACATGATACATTAGTTCCAATGAATCAACATTGATATAGCACTAACAACCACAGATCCTATTTTACATTATAATTCAGTTTTGGAGTTGTATGTTGTTTAGTTTTGAAAATCTGTATAAACCACTATAGTATTATACAGAATAGTTTCACTACCTGTTATGGTTTAGATATATTGTGTCCCCCAAAAGCTCATGTGTGAGGCAATACGAGGAAGTTTAGAGGTGAAATGATTAGATTATATGTGCATTAAGCCTCTGACAGTGATGAACTGGGTGGTAACTATAGGAAGCAGGGTGTGTTTGGAGGGGGTGGGTCACTGTGGGTATGACTATGGGATTTATATTTTGTCCATGGTGAGAGAAAGTCTCTCACTGTTTCCTTGTGCCATGTCCTGAGTCAGTTTCCTCCTCCACACCATTCCACCATGACGTTCTGCCTCAACTCAGGCGCCAAGGAATGGAGCTGGCTCTCTATGAACTGAGACCTCTGAAACTGTGAATACCCTCCTGTTATGGTTTGGAAGTGAGGTGTTCCCCAAAAGCTGACAGGTGAGATGATGCAAGAAGGTTCAGAGGAGAAATGATTGTGTTGTGAGAGTCTTAACCCAATCAACGAATTAATCACCTGATGGGATTAATTGAGTAGTAATTGAAGGCAGGTGGGGTGTGACTGAAAGAGGTGGGGCGTTGGGGATGTGACTTTGGGGTATAAATTTATATTTGGCAGGTGGAGTCTCTCTCTGCTTTCTGATCATCATGTGAGATTCTTCCCTCTGCCACACTTTTCCGCCACGATGTCCTGCCTCACTTTGAGCCCCCAGGAATGGAGGCTGTTGTCTATGAACTGAGACCTCTGAAACCATGAGTCCCCAAATAAACTTTTCTCCTCTAAAATTGTTCTGGTTGTATCTCTTAATCACAGCATTGAAAAAACTGACTAAAACACCCTCAAATAAACTTTTCCTCCTCTAATTGTTCTTGTCAGGTCATTTGGTTACAGTGGCAAAAAACTAACTAAAACCCTGCTCTATCAATTCCCTATGCTCCACCTAACCACTTCCTTCCCTTCAACCTGTGGAAACCACTGATCCTTTTAGTGTCTTCATGGTTTTGTCTTTTCCAGAGCGTCATATAGTGGAAATCAAACGGTGTGTGTCTTTTTAGATTGGCTTCTTTCCTTTTTGGAGTGGGCATTTAAGGTAACTCCATATTTGTGTGTGTGTGTGTGACTTGATATTGTGTTCCTTTTTAGTGCTGAATAGTATTCTATTATCTATATTATACCACAGTTTATTTATTCACACATCTATTGAAAGACATCTTGGTTACTTCCAAGTTTTGGTAATTAAGAATAAGTTGCCTCAAATATTCATGTGCAGGTTGTTGTGAGACTTTAAGTTTTTAACTCATTTGGGTGAATACCAGGGAGTATGATTTCCGGATAGTACAGTAATAGAATGCTTTGCTTTCTAAGAAACTTCCAAACTGGTTTTTTAAGATACTATAGCATTTTGCATTTTCATCAGCAAAGAATTAGTACTCTTACTGTTCCACATCCTAACCATTCTTTGGTGTTGTCTGGATATTGGATTTTAGCCATTGTTATTTTAATGTGCAATTCTCTACTGACATATGATGTTCTGCATCTTTCCCTACATTTATTTATCTTCTGTATGTGGTGTTTCATAGGATGTTTTTCAGGTCCCTTGCCCATTTTTAATTGAGTTGCTCATTTTCTTATTGTTGTATTTTAAAAGTCCTTTGTATATTTTGGATGGCAGTCTTTTAACAATTATGTCTTTTGCAAATGTTTTCTCTCAGGCAGTGACTTTTTCACTCTTTAATTTTATTGATTTTGTCAGTCACAGAGAAGTGTTTAGTTTTAATGTAGTCCAGTTTAGCAATTTTTCTCTCATAAATCATGCCTCTGGTGTTGTATCTCTCGAAGGTCTTTACCAAATCTAAAGTCATCTAGATTTCTTCCTATGTTATCTTCTAGGAGTTTTGTTTGACATTAAGTCTATGGTCCATTTTGAATTAATTTTTGTGAAAGATGTGAAGTCTATGTATAGTCTTTTTTGTTGTTGTTGTGTTGTTTTTGTTGTTCTCCAGGTTTAGTTGTTCCCTACTCTGTTCCATTGTTCTGTCTATTATTCCAGTCCCACACTATCTTGGTTACTATAGTTTGTGATAAGTTTTGAAGTTGGGTGGTATCTATCCTTTGATTCTCTTCTTTGCTTCCCATTGTTCAAGCAAGGAATGCCCCTTTCAATATGAGTTACTTTTTAAAAATTTTATTTATTTTTTATTGTTTGTTCTATTTAGTTATACATGACAGCGGAATGCATTTTGATTCATTGTACACAAATGGAGTACAACTTTTCATTTTTTTGGTTATACACAATGTAGAGTTACACCATTCATGTAATCATACATGTACATAGGGTAATTATGCTTGTCTCATTCCACCATCTTTCCTTTCCCTCTGCCCCCTCCCCTCATTTCCCTTGATATGATCCAATGTTCCTCCATTCTTCCTTTACCCCCTCCCCTACCCCATATGGGCTACCTTCTATGGTCTGAATGTGTCCTCTGAAGTTCATGTGTTAGAAACTTCCCTCAAAAGGGGAATGTTTTGATGAAGAGTAATGGAAACATACAAAGCAGTCTTTCAGCTATTGGGCTAGAAGTCTTCTCGTGCTGAGAACAAAGTGAGGTTTGCTGACAGTATCCATCAAAATCACCTGAAATGCTTATTGAATATTAAACCCTTAGGCCCCCGAGCTCCTTCTTTAGAGTTCTGGTGCTGGGACTTGTACTTGGTATTTTTTTAGATTAAATTAAATTAAAATTTTAATTTCTGTAGTTCTTGGTATTTTTTAAAAACTCAGTGATTACCTCAATTTTAGATCTCTGAATTTCAGTCTACTTTCAGTTTCTGGTTTTCTCCTTTGTGTTTCCTACAAATGGTAATTAGCTCATGTATTGAATTTTGAATACTTACCAGGCACACTGCAAATATAATCTGATTGGTATGTTCAGGCCACCCTGAAAGGAGGGTGTATTCACATTTTACAAACTGGAAAAAGACTCAGAGAGGTTAAGGAGCTTGTTCTCACAAGCCCATGAACCTGAATTTGCATCTCTATCTGCTAATTTCAAAGACCATACCCTTTCTTATTGTTCATACTTTTAGAATTTCATATAATCCCAATATTTTTAGGCTAAAAGATTTATCGACTATTTTGCATTAGTCTAAGCAGAAAATTTCCATTTATTAAGCATAATTAGGTGCTAGATTATTTAGGTTATTATAAAGTGATGATTATATTAGGTGATTAATAAAGTTACCACAGTACATATAAAATACTAACATCCAAAGAACCAGAATAAATAAAAGGCCTACATAAAATATTACTGAATTGAGTTTAATCTTTCTTTGATTATGCCTGAGGTACTTGAGTATCTTGTAGTACCTTTATGTTATTATTATGTATCTCAATTATCATTATATAGTAGTGAATAAAGGAATTCTATTCATTTTAGTGTCCTTTGGTTACTTAGTAGACAACATAGAAGTACATATGACAAATTTGAGAGCCACGTTCTTTTGTAGATTCAGTGAATGTCCAAATCTTGTATGTAATCTGTTCATTCCATAAGCAAGGACAACATTGTCATCAGTGGGATATGTGCTTGAGTATGTCAGTGGTTTCCAAATCTGCCTTTATAGCAGAATCACCCAAATGAATTATAAGTTTTAAAAGGCTGGATAGTTCCTGAAAATATACATATCTGAGTTGTTCTTTTAAGGATTTGGAGTTAGTAAGTCTTGGGTGGAGTCAGAAAATTACTATGTTTAGAAAGCTTCTATGGAAGCTCATGGAAGCTAAATATGGGAGCAGCTAGCCCATGAAGAAACTGAAGATAATAGGAGTGCACAAACAAACTAATTAGAAATCTTCTCTTCTGGTGATTGGCTGAATACATAAAGCATAGAGTCACATAATCAATGATCACTTGCTAATCACTAGTTTAGTGAATGTTCACAGGATCACTGGTTTCAGTTTTCAACCCTGTGCATTTATCAGGACATTAGTCTGTTAATCAACTGCTGTATCCTCTGCTACAGCTAAAAACCAGAGGATATTTCTGTGCCACCATCCATTGGCAAATGCTCTGAAAAACCCAACACATTTAATAATAGCCAAAGCAAAAACCATAATTAAAAAGAAAATTCATTGCCATGAAAATTCCGTAATGGTTTTGCTAAATTAAAACAATTACCTATAGAATTCTTTGTTACTTGAGGTTAGAGGTACTTAGCAATTCTTTTCTTACTGAGCATCAATAATTTGAATCAACCTAACTTTAAGAATGAATTCTATTCTGTATGCCATGCCTGTGCCTAATTTCCACATGTATGACATATTTTTCAAGTAGTATTGACTGGAGCATAGAATTTCCATTCTATTATTCTCCTAGATGAGGAACATTCTAAATTTCAAGAAAAGCATATGATATTTGCAACATTTATAGATCCCTATTAAAAGCTTTGCTATTATTGACAGCATGTATTTAAAGATGCTCTTTTGTTAGCAATCCACATATTTTCTTTAAAATTAATTTAAATATATCCATCATCCTATTTAAAATTTGACTGCTTTGTAAAGTAGATGAAAGACATTATAGTAAAAGTATAAAATTAATGAAGAAATGTATCTGACACAACAATTGTATACCTGGCATATTCTTTTCCTTATACACACAGTTTAAAAATTTTTCATTACTCATTGGCCCAATTTTACATTTAAATATGAATTCATTTAATTTTACTTTGCAATCAGGTAAATTAGTGAGAAGGAGTCTAACAATATGCTTTAATTGCGTTTATAAATGATTCTCTCTGTCCTTCATGAGTATTCTTTCTTTTTTAGATATTGAAATGTGGTGTCTAAATATAAAGTGCAGTAACATCTGGTTCTAATTGCTGGTTTGAATAATATAGACAGACCTTCAACATTTCATGCTTTTGAAAGGATGTGTTTAGTAGGAGGTACTGAGTCAAAGGTTGTAAAAATTTTGTACCACTAAAAATAGTTGAAATCTCAGATTCATTTAAAATGGAAATTACCACTTTCTGAGCAAATAGTTCCTCTCAATATAAGGTGTATTTTTGCTAGAAATGGTTCATCAAAATAATCTTGTTTTTTTATATCCCGTATACCATAATTTTATAACCAGAATAGTTTAATTTTTCACAGATAACATTCTTATTCAAATTTTGAAGTTAAATATTCAATCCAATAATCGACAAACTCACATTATACAAGGTTTTGTCTTTGGGGTTATGTTTTTATTGTTTCTATTATAGTAAGCTGGAGTGGAAAAGTTCAATTTCCTGCAAGGTGAAAGGGGCAGATAGGTTGTTGAACTAGTAGTAGTAGTAGTAGTAGTAGAAGTGTGTGTGTGTGTGTGTGTGTGTGTGTGTGTGTGTGTGTGTTCTCTTTTGTGTTTTATTTTATTTCATACAATAAACACATGTAAGAAAAATTTTGTGATAAGAAAAATATTTTCTGGACTGAGGTGTAGCTCAGTGGTAGAGTACCTTACCTAGTTTGTGCAAGGCACCAGTTTCAATCCAAAAAATAAAAATAAAAAAATAAGAAGGAAAGAAAAATGTTTCCTACTAAAAATAAAGCTGCTCAGTTAATATTCCTAGCAAAACCATAATCATCATTTAGCTCATTTTGTCTGAGGTGTGCTAGTAATGTCCAAATGAAGGCATTCAGATCTGATTCTGTTTCTTTAGTGCTACTGAGTAATTCTGTCATGCCTCCACTGACAGCCATGTGTGTATTGCAGGAGTACAATTTTTTTGGTGGCTCAGACTCTATGCTCAGAATTTCCTGAATGCCTAAGGAATACCTGCCCACTGACAAACCCCATCATCCTCAGCTTGGCAAGCCTCTCTCATCACGTACTGTATTTTCCAGGAACACGTTCTATATAGAAAAATAGCCCCGAAGGAGCAACTGAAGCGTGTGTACAGGTACTTAGAATTGACATATTGTGGAATGATCATGAATTTATTTGGATAAATAGTCTGTAATATAGTCAGGGACTTCTCATAATTCTGAACTCAATGAGGCCCTCGGTGGTTTTATTTCCCTCACTTTCAAGACAATGGGAATCACCTAGACTATGGATTTATTCATTAAATGCTGAATGTAAGAACTTGTCAATGTCATCTTACTGGGGACAACAGAGTATGGTTCCTCTTGGCAAATAATATGAACATAAAATAAACATTGCAAGCTATGTTTGTTCTGATCTGCCTTGTGAGCAACTGAAGCCTCAGCTGCTGCTGTAATGAAGCAGATTTTACCTGTAAATCTGTGACATGTCTGGCTTGAGGTATTTCACTGTGGGATGCCGAAATGTCAGAGGCTCTGGACAACACATTCCAAACTGAAAAAACTCCAACACCAGGTGCTCCAGAGAGGCATGGCCTTCCTTTCAGTGTATGGACTAGGGGCTTACAGAAATCTGGTTTTGATCACTGACAACTTTCTTTTTCTTAGATAAGTGACTTAACTTCCTCTGGGTCTCACTTTTATCATTTGTAAAAAGGGAAACTATCAGTAGCCTCCTCATAGGGTTGTTGTGAAGATTAAATGTGGTAATGTTTGAAATGTGTTTAAAAGTTACTAGAAAAAAGAAACTCAAAAAAGCAACTAGCACAGATTAAGTGTTCAAAATGTGAATTATTCTTATTATTAAATCATCATCATCATCATCATCATCACTCCAAAGAAGGGAATCTAGTTTTATTGTATTGGCTGTGTTTCAGTTGACATTTTTAGCCTCAGTTATAGAAAAGGAAGAAAGAAACCTAGGGTAAATAAGGAAGAAAGATACCCAGAGAAATTAAGGACAGAATGAGAACACAAACAGAGAGGAACAAGAGAGAAGAGGACCAGAAAAAAAATATTTATCAGAGTCATTGAAGTTGCCTCAGGTCCTTGGGGAGTGGACACTTTTCTTAAATAGGGCAAAAGGCAGAGGTGGTGGGAGGTACAACCAGCTGAACAGTGACCTATGTTCTAAGGTAAGTGGGATACATTCTTACAGTGGTACCCACCTCTTTATCTATGAAAAATAATTATGTAAACACTATTGTAACTAATCTCAGTTGATACTTGTATTAGTCAGGGTTCTCTAGAGGAACAGAAACAATAGGATATATATATATATCTCAAGAGGATATATATAGTTATAAAGGGATTTATTAGATTGGCTTACACAACCAGAAGCTGCATAGTCCCACAATGGCTGTCTGTAGTTTGGAGAGCTGGAGGAACCAGTAGCTGCACCGTCTAAGAAGTTACAGTCTTAGAACAGTAGGGATCAATGATGCCACTCCAGTCAGGGACCAAAGGCCTGGACCTTGGAGAGTCACTGGTGGAGTCTGCTTTGGAAGAGGAAAGGATCTGGAATCCTACATCCTCAGGTGATCAGAGCAGCAATCAAGAACCTGTTCTAGAAGAATCAAGCTTGCATCTGCTGCTGCTTCCTTGTTCTTCCAACTTTTGTTGCATCTAAGCTTCCAATCTACTAGACAATGCTGCCCACACTGAGAATGGGTCTCTGCTTCAGTTCACTGTTCTACATTTCAGTCATTCCTACCAGCAGCATCACCAACACACCCAGAAGCCTCTTAATCTCGGGTCTCTCTTAATTCAATCAAGTCAACAATTCAGAGCAGCCATTATAAGACTCTTCCATCTTTTCCCATGGTGGTTGTGGTGCTGCAGCTGATAAGATGATTGTGATATGTTATAAAAATAGTATAATAATAACAGCTGTCATTTACTAAGCTTCTGTAATGGGCCAGAAATCACATTTCACAGGTGAAAACATTAAGTCTCAGAAGGTAGAACCAGAATCTAGACAATCTCTGAACCTAGCTACCACTCAATGAAAATATACCTTCACCTGTATGTTTTCCCTGGGATCTATCCATCACACCACTCTTTTCCTCCCTTCATATTAAAAACTATTTTCCTTGAGTTTAAGTTGTTTTAGGGTTCTCATGATTCAGCAGACTGTTCTGCTATCACATGTAGGGGAGGGGGCAATGAGGACCAGTGCCAGAGAATGATCAGTGTAGAAAACACACTTCCCTGACCTACACTCTTTAGCTGTGCAGGACACAAATACCAGATTTTCCTGCTACTTCGGTTCTTCAAATATCGTGAGTTCTTTGGAAATACTTATAATAAAGAAGTTTCTATCATCTCTATCAGGACAATTCACGAGAGGTTCATTTAGCCACAACTGATTTTTCTAAAACAAATACTATTTAAAAATCAGTTTGCCTAATAACATCTGAGGTATAATAATTAGTAAATATTATTAGGCACTTTTAACATATTTCTTATGTGGTGAAAGGTATAGAATTCATTACATATATTCTTTTTTTTTAATTTATTTTTTTACGTTTACATAGGGTAATGATGTTTCTTTTTTTTCCCTTCCCCCCCACCCCTCCCACCCTTTTCCCTTTATACACTCCTTCTTTCCTTCATTCTTACCGCTCTCCTTAGCCTAACTCTAAACCTAACCCTAAACCTAATGCTAACCCCTCCCACCCCCATTATATGTCCTCATCCGCTTATCAGCGAGATCATTCGTCCTTTAGTTTTTTGAGATTGGCTTATCTCACTTAGCATGATATTCTCCAATTTCGACCATTTGCCTACAAATGCCATAATTTTATCATTCTTCATTGAGGAGTAATATTCCATTGTATAAATATGCCACAGTTTCTTTATCCATTCATCAACTGAAGGGCATCTAGGTTGGTTCCACAATCTGGCTATGGTGAATTGAGCAGCAATGAACATTGATGTGGCTGTATCTCTGTAGTATGCTGATTTTAAGTCTTTTGGTTATAGACCAAGGAGTGGGATAGCTGGGTCAAATGGTGTTTCCATTCCAAGCTTTCTGAGGAATCTCCACACTGCTTTCCAGAGTGGCTGCACTAATTTGCAACCCCACCAGCAATGTATGAGTGTTCCTTTTTCACCACATCCTCGCCAACACCTATTGTTGCTTGTATTCTTGATAATCGCCATTCTAATTGGGGTGAGATGAAATCTTAGGGTAGTTTTGATTTGCATTTCCCTTATTACTAGGGATGTTGAACATTTTTTCATATATCTGTTGATTACTTGTACATCTTCTTCTGTGAAGTGTCTGTTCATTTCCTTAGCCCATTTGTTGATTGGATTATTTGTATTCTTCGTGTAGAGTTTTTTGAGTTCTTTATAGATTCTGGAAATTAGCGCTCTATCTGAGGTATGGTTGGCAAAAATATTCTCCCACTCTGTAGGCTCTCTCTTCACATTTCTGATAGTTTCCTTTGCTGAGAGAAAGCTTTTTAGTTTGAATCTATCCCAGTTGTTGATTCTTGCTTTTATTTCTTGTGCTATGGGAGTCCTGTTAAGGAAGTCTGATCCTAAGCCAACAAGTTGAAGATTTGTACCTACTTTTTCTTCTATAAGATGCAGGGTCTCTGGTCTGATTCCAAGGTCCTTGATCCATTTTGAGTTGAGTTTTGTGTAGGGTGAGAGATAGGGGTTTAATTTCATTCTATTGCATATGGTTTTCCAGTTTTCCCAGCACCATTTGTTGAAGAGGCTATCTTTTCTCCATTGCATATTTTTGGACCCTTTGTTTAGTATGAGAAAATTGTATTTATTTGGGTTTGTGTCCATGTCCTCTATTCTGTACCATTGATCTACCTGTCTATTTTGGTACCAATACCATGCCGTTTTTGTTACTATTGCTTTGTAGTAGAGTTGAAGATCTGGTATTGCAATACCCCCTGCTTCGCTCTTGCTACTGAGGATTGTTTTAACTATTCTAGGTTTTTTATTCTTCCAGATGAATTTCATAATTGCTTGCTCTATTTCTGCAAGGTACATCATTGGGATTTTAATTGGAATTGCATTGAATCTGTATAGAACTTTAGGTAGTATAGCCATTTTGACGATATTAATTCTGCCTATCCAGGAACATGGGAGATCTTTCCATCTTCTAAGGTTTTCTTGAATTTCTTTCTTTAGTGTTCTGTAGTTCTCATTGTAGAGGTCTTTCACCTCTTTTGTGAGATTGATTCCCAAGCCGAGTTCTACAAAACCTTTAAAGAAGAGCTCATTCCAATACTCCTCAAACTACATTACATATATTCTTGACTTTTAAAGTGATTTTTCTGTTTTTGTTTTGCCTTTTTAAAAAAATTTCATTATGAACTGCAAACATCATCCCAAGCTTATGACTTCTGGGGTTCAGATGTGTGTGTATATCTGGAGAACTGATCAAGAAATACTTATCAAGGGATTTGCTTCAACCTTGAAAATATCAGGACAGAACTTATCCTGGAAAAAGAAAAGTAACTTGATCTAAAGGTAAGAATACCAGGTAAAAGACTGGCATCTTTTCCATTTTGAAATCCAAATTATAAATCACTGCTTATTTAGTTACTGCTAGATGCAATCGTCTTTAAAGTCCAATCAAACAAGTATTTATTGAGTAATTAGGTGTTCATATGTAATTAGTGCCATAATTGGGTATGTATAAAACTTGATAGCAGCTCCCTTTGTTTTTCATTTTTATATCCCCAGAATCTAGAATAGTGTCTGATTTATGTACAAGATCAATAACTGATTGATGGATAAATTATTGAGTAAATGAATGAATGAAGCTGTGGGGGTAGCACAAAGGAAAAGAAACAGGGTCTTTAGAAAAGAAAGAATGCAATTTATTGTTTATTTATGCATAGTGTGGTGTGATGGCTTCATAGACTGGTTCTATTTCTACTCTGCTTTTGATCTAGTCAGTGATCATACGTGTTAAGAAAATAAGTGAAGCCTACCAGGTTTCTAAGACCCTTTCAATTTGTAACATATTTTGATTTGATAAAAGTGAGTTCTGGAATATTTAAATTTCCTCAGTTAGAAGAAGACAAAAGATTGGAGTGATAAAGGAAGTCTTCAATGGAGAAGTAATATTTTATTAGGCAGGATTTTGATAGGATGATGGCAACTCGTACCAACTTCCTCCCATGTAGCAGACACTTATGCCGATACGATCTTTTGGTCTCACAATATGAAGAGGTAGCTCAATAATGATCAAGATCACCAACTGGGGGGAATCAGGATTGGAGCCAGGAGAGTCACATTTGCTGATTTAGAAATGGGCAGAAATATCACAAAAGAAGAGATACAGATGGCAACAAGAATATGAAAAGATGCTCCACATTTTATGTCATCAGGGCAACACTAATTAAAAGAACAATGAGACATTATTATATACCTATTAGAATGACCAAATGAAGTACACTAACAGCAATTGCTGATGAGGAGCAACAGGAGCATTCTTTTGCTGCTGGTGAAAACACCAATGGTACAACCACTGTGAAAGACAGTTTGGTGGTTTCTTATGAAACTAAGTACAGCCTGTCTATACAATCCATTGATCATACTCCTTGGTACTTTCCTACATGAGATGAAACTTTATGTGAATTCAAAAACCTGTACACAGTTACTAATAGCATTTTTAGAGTTCCCTAAACTTGGAAGAAAACCAAGATGTCCTTCAGTAGGTTAATGGATAAATTGTGGCACATCTAGATAAAAGAACATTATTTAATGCTAAAAAGAAATGAGCTATCAACCCCTGAAATGACATGGAGGAAACTTAATTGCACATTGCTAAGTGAGCAAAGTCAAACATAAAAGGCTACATATTGTATGATTTTAACTATACAACATTGTGAAAAAAGCAAGACTATGGGGAGAGTAATAAAAGATCAGTGTTCAACATGAGTTAGAGGGGAGGAAGAGATATCTAGGTACAGCACAGAGGAATTTTATAGTATTGAAAACACTCCGTGTGATACTATAATGTTGAGTGTATGCCAATATGTTTTTGATCAAACCAATAAAATATATAAAATATATCAAGTCTAATGTAAACTGTGAACTATGGTTAAAAATTCCATGTCAATGTAGATTTATCAGTTGTTATAAATGATAAATGTAGCACTTTGGTGGACAATGGTGATAACCAGGGATGCTTTGCATGTGTAAAGACAAGAAGTATGTGGCCCATTTGTATACATTTCTCTCAATTTTGCTGTGAAAAATAAAGACTTAGAAAGACATGAGAATATTCTCCAAGAAAGGATGATGGTAAAAGTGAACAGTAACATTCTTAGACCAAATATTAGTAGATAAAGGGTATAAAATCTAAAATTATTTTTTTATTTTTATATATTTATTTTTATTGTAAACAAATGGGATACATGTTGATTCTCTGTTTGTACATGGAATAAAGGCATACCATTTGTGTAATCATACATTTACATAGGGTAATGTTGATTGATTCATTCTGTTATTTTCCCCCTACCCTCCCACCCCTCCCACCCCTCTTTTCCCTCTATACAGTCCCTCCTTCCTCCATTCTTGCCCCCCCCCCCCCATTATGTGTCATCATCCACTTATCAGCGAGATCATTCTTCCTTTGGTTTTCTGAGATTGGCTTATCTCACTTAGCATGATATTCTACAATTTCAACCATTTGCCTGCAAATGCCATAATTTTATCATTCTTTATGGCTGAGTAACATTCCATTGTATAAATATACCACAGTTTCTTTATCCATTCATCAATTGAAGGACATCTAGGTTGGTTCCACAATCTGGCTATTGTTAATTGAGCAGCTATGAACATTGATGTGGCTGCATCTTTGTAGTATTCTGCTTTTAAGTCCTTTGGGTATAGGCCAAGGAGTGGGATAGCTGGGTCAAATGGTGGTTCCATTCCAAGCTGTCTGAGGAATCTCCACACTGCTTTCCAGAGTGGCTGCACTAATTTGCAACCCCACCAGCAATGTATGAGTGTACCTTTTTCCCCACATCCTCACCAACACCTATTGTTGCTAGTATTCTTGATAATCGCCATTCTAATTGGGGTGAGATGGAATCTTAGGGTAGATTTGATTTGCATTTCTCTTATTACTAGAGATGTTGAACATTTTTTCATATATCTGTTGATTGCTTGTACAACTTCTTCTGTGAAGTGTCTGTTCATTTCCTTAGCCCATTTGTTGATTGGATTATTTGCATTCTTGGTGTAGAGTTTTTTGAGTTCTTTATAGATTCTGGAGAATAGTGCTCTATCTGAAGTATTAGTAGCAAAATTTCCTCCCATTCTGTAGCATCTCTCTTTGCATTGCTGATAGTGTCCTTTGCTGAGAGAAAACTTTTTAGTTTGAATCTATCCCAGTTATTGATTCTTGCTTTTATTTCTTGTGCTATGGGAGTCCTGTTAAGGAAGTCTGATCCTAAGCCAACATCTTGAAGATTTGGACCTACTGTTTCTTCTATAAGATGCAGAGTCTCTGGTCTGATTCCGAGGTCCTTGATCCATTTTGAGTTGAGTTTTGTGCAGAGTGAGAGATAGGGGTTTAGTTTCATTCTGTTGCATATGGATTTCCGGTTTTCCCAGCACCATTTGTTGAAGAGGCTATCTTTTCTCCATTGCATATTTTTGGCACCTTTTTCTAGTATGAGAAAATTGTATTTATTTGGGTTTGTGTCCATCTCCTCTACTCTGTACCATTGATCTACCTGTCTATTTTGGTACCAATACCATGCTGTTTTTGTTACTATTGTTTTGTAATAGAGTTGAAAATCTGGTATTGTGATACCCCCTGCTTCACTCTTTCTACTGAGGATTGATTTAGCTATTCTGGGTTTCTTATTCTTCCAGATGAATTTCATAATTGCTTGCTCTATTTCTGTAAGGTACACCATTGGGATTTTAATTGGAATTGCATTGAATCTGTATAGAACTTTAGGTAGTATAGCCATTTTGACGATATTAATTCTGCCTATCCAGGAACATGGGAGATCTTTGCATCTTCTAAGGTTTTCTTTAATTTCTTTCTTTTGTGTTCTGTAGTTCTCATTGTAGAGGTCTTTCACCTCTTTTGTGAGATTGATTCCCAAGTATTTTATTTTTTTGAAGGCTATTGTGAATGGGATAGTTTTCCTAACTTCTCTTTCTGAAGATTCATCACTTATGTATAAAAATGCATTGGATTTATGAGCATTGATCTTGTACCTGCTACTTTACTGAATTCACTTATGAGTTCTAAAAGTTTTCTGGTGGAATTTCCAGGTTCCTATAAATGTATAATCATGTCATCAGCAAATAGGGATAGTTTGAGTTCTTCTTTTCCTATTCGTATCCCTTTAATTTCTTTGGTCTGTCTAATTTCTCTGGCTAGAGTTTCAAGGACGATGTTGAATAGAAGTGGTGAAAGAGGGCATCCCTGCCTTGTTCCAGTTTTTAGGGGAAATGTTTCCAGTTTTTCACCATTTAGAATGATATTGGCCATGGGCTTAGCATAGATGGCCTTTACAATGGAATGTTCCCACTATCCCTATTTTTTCTACAAAACCTCTAAAGAAGAGCTCAATCCAATACTCCTCAAAGTATTCCATGAAATAGAAGAGGAGGGAAACCTCCCAAACTCATTCTATGAAGCCAATATCACCCTGATACCTAAACCAGACAGAGACACATCGAGGAAAGAAAATTTCAGACCAATATCCTTAATGAACATCGACGCAAAAATTCTCAACAAAATTTTAGCAAATCACGTACAAAAATATATTAAAAAGATAGTGCACCATGATCAAGTGGGTTTTATCCCAGGGATGCAAGACTGGTTCAACATTCAAAAATCAATAAATGTAATTCATCATATCAACAGACTTAAAGTCAAGAATCACATAATTATTTCTATAGATTTAGAAAAAGCATTTGATAAAATTATTAAAATAAAGAAGTCAGTGGATCAATTGAACCCCTAAACTAATACAGCTGAAACATGATGCAGCAAATGGGGGGTTATTTTGTTAGGGGACTCTCTTGGAAGATATGAATGAAGACAAAGATTTGGAAAAAAATGAGAGAACAGTTAAGAGACAGATGTTAAATTAATGTGCCAATGTATATCTAGCAATGTCCCAGCAAGGAAAACGTAGATGAAAAATGAAAAATAAAAATAAAGAGAGATAATGCCCAAACTTTTCTTTAAATCACAGAAAGACTTAAGAACTTATTGAAAGGACTCATTCAGAGATACGAAGAACACTGACATTCGAGCATATTATAGTGAGACCCTTGGAGTAAGTACTTGGGGCAGATGTTGTGTTGTGGTGACATTTTGTCAATAGTGCATTGTATACATTAAAGAATCTGGCAAAACAAATACTCGCTTTACTAACCTCTCCTGCAGCTGGGTGGGGGGCATATGAGGGAATCCTGGCTGATGAGATGTGAGCAAAAGTCTGCTAATGTGGCTTCTTGGAGGGTTTAACTGATAAAAAGGACAGAAGTCACCTAAACTGTCCATTCCCCCCTTATGTCTGCCTTGAACATGAAAATGATGGTGAGAAATGTCTGAGCAATTTTATAACAAGGAGGGAAGCAAAAAGAGAATAGCACAGATGTTTCTCAATAAGATTTAAAACAGGAAAATTAGTCTAAAACTGATGTTTAAACAAAGGGATATAGGTAAGGGAAAATGGAGAAAATAATTATAAATACAGTAGATGAATGTAATTTTTTCCTTGAGTCAGAGTAAGTTTTAATATTGGTCCAAAAAAAAAAAAATCTTAAAAGACACTGAGGGCACTGGTAACAGGAATAATAGGCATAACAATCATGAACATTTCCATTCATAGCAATAATTGGGAGCTCTACAGGGAGAAATCAATAATTACAATTAGACAATTTAATACATGAATCTCAGAAACTGACAAATCAAGCAGACCAAAAATATATGTGATTATTGAGCTTAATTAAATAGATGCACAGAAGTTTATCAACTCAAATAGAAGTTATACAATGCTTTTGAGGCCAAGGAGCAGTTAAAAATGGGCCAGATACTGCTACAGAGGAAGGCCTTGATATAATCTAATTAATCAATACTACATAGATCACAATGCAATAAAATTGTAAATAAGTACAAAGAAAGCTAGAACAAACCCATATGCCTGAATACTAAATAACATTTTTCCACTAACTAGATACAACTTGTCTTTGTTTTTTGGTTTCCTCAGACTTTTTTGTTATTTGTTCTAATTAGTTATACATACTAGTAGAATGCATTTTGACACATCATGTATAAATGAAGTAGAACTTCTCTTTCTCCTGGTTGTACATGATGTAGAATCACACCAGCTGTGTAAACATATCTGTACATAGGGTAATAATGTCTGATTCATTCCATTCTTCCTTACTCCCATACCCCTTGATTCTCTTTACTCTCCTCTGTCCAATCCAAGTACTCTATTCTTCCCTGGCAACCCTCCCACCTTATTGTGAATTAGCATCTGCATATTACAGAAAACATTCAGCCTTTGATTTTTTGAGATTAGCATATTTTGATTAGCATGATATTCTCCAGCTCCATCCATTTACCAGCAAATGCTATAATTTCATTCTTTTTTAAGACTGAGTAATATTCCATTGTATATACAGACCACATTTTCTTTTTTTTTATTGTAAACAAATGAGACACATGTTGTTTCTCTGTTTGTACATGGAGTAAAGGCATACAATTTGTGTAATCATAAATTTACACAAGGTAATGTTGTTTCATTCATTCTGTTATTTTTTCCCTCTCTCCCACCCCTCCCACCCCTCCCACCCCTCTATTCCCTCTATACAGTCCTTCCTTCATCCATTTTTGCCACCCTCCTTGACCCTAACCCTAAACCTAACACTAACCCTAACACTAACCCCTCCCTCCCCCCATTATATGTCATCATCCGCTTATCAGAGAGATCATTCATCCTTTGGTTTTCTGAGATCGGCTTATGTCACTTAGCATGATATTCTACAGTTTCATCCATTTGATGCAAATGCCAAAATTTCATTATTCTTTATGGTGGAGTAATATTCCATTGTATATATATGCCACAGTTTCTTTATCCATTCATCAACTGAAGGACATCTAGGTTGGTTCCACAATCTGGCTATGGTGAATTGAGCAGCTATGAACATTGATGTGGCTGTATCTCTGTAATTTGCTGATTTTAAGTCCTTTGGGTATAGGCCAAGGAGTGGGATAGCTGGGTCAAATGGTGGTTCCATTCCGAGCTGTCTGAGGAATCTCCATACTGCTTTCCAGAGTGGCTGCACTAATTTGCAACCCCACCAGCAATGTATGAGTGTACCTTTTTCCCCACATCCTCGCCAACACCTATTGTTGCTAGTATTCTTGATAATTGCCATTCTAATTGGGGTGAGATGAAATCTTAGGGTAGTTTTGATTTGAATTTCTCTTATTACTAGAGATGTTGAACATTTTTTCATATATCTGTTGATTGCTTGTACAACTTCTTATGTGAAGTGTCTGTTCATTTCCTTAGCCCATTTGTTGATTGGATTATTTGTATTCTTGGTGTAGAGTTTTTTGAGTTCTTTATAGATTCTAGAAATTAGCACTCTAGCTGAAGTATCAGTGGCAAAGATTTTCTCCCACTTGTAGGCTCTCTCTTCACATTGCTGATAGTTTCCTTTGCTAAGAGAAAGCTTTTTAGTTTGAATCTATCCCAGTTATTGATTCTTGCTTTTATTTCTTGTGCTATGGGAGTCCTGTTAAGGAAGTCTGATCCTAAGCCAACATCTTGAAGATTTGGACCTACTTTTTCTTCTGTAAGATGCAGGGGGGTCTCTGGTCTGATTCTGAGGTCCTTGATCCATTTTGAGTTGAGTTTTGTGCAGGGTGAGAGATAGGGGTTTAGTTTCATTCTGTTGCATATGGTTTTCCAGTTTTCCCTGCGCCATTTGTTGAAGAGGCTATCTTTTCTCCATTGCATATTTTTGGCACCTTTGTCTAGTATGAGAAAATTGTATTATTTGGGTTTGTGTCCATGTCCTCTATTCTGTACCATTGATCTACCTGTCTATTTTGGTACCAATACCATGCCCTTTTTGCTACTATTGTTTTGTAATAGAGTTGAAGATCTGGTATTGTGATACCCCCTGCTTCACTCTTCCTGCTAAGGATTGCTTTAGCTATTCTGGGTTTCTTATTCTTCCAGATAAATTTCATAATTGCTTGCTCTATTTCTGTAAGGTACATCATTGGGATTTTAATTGGAATTGCATTGAATCTGTATAGCACTTTAGGTAGTATGGCCATTTTGACAACATTAATTCTGCCTATCCAAGAACATGGGAGATCTTTCCATCTTCTAAGGTTTTCTTTAATTTCTTTCTTTTGTGTTCTGTAGTTCTCACTGTAGAGGTCTTTCACCTCTTTTGTGAGATTGATTCCCAAGTATTTTATTTTTTTGGAGGCTATTGTGAGTGGGGTAGTTTTCCTAACTTCTCTTTCTGAAGATTCATCACTTATGTATAAAAATGCGTTGGATTTATGAGCATTGATCTTGTAACCTGCTACTTTACTGAATTCACTTATGAGTTCTGAAAGTTTTCTGGTGGAATTTCCGGGTTCTCTAAATATATAATCATGTCATTAGTGAACAGGGATAGTTTGAGTTCTTCTTTTCCTATTCGTATCCCTTTAATTTCTTTGGTCAATCTAGTTGCTCTGGCTAGAGTTTCAAGGACGATGTTGAATAGAAGTGGTGAAAGAGGGCATCCCTACCTTGTTCCAGTTTTTAGGGGGAATGCTTTCAGTTTTTCACCATTTAGAATGATATTGGCCATGGGCTTAGCATAGATGGCCTTTACAATGTTAAGGAATGTTCCCACTATCCCTATTTTTTCTAGTGTTTTGAGCATGAAGGGATGCTGTATTTTATCAAATGCTTTTTCTGCATCTATTGAAATAATCATGTGATTCTTAACTTTAAGTCTGTTGATATGGTGAATGACATTTATTGATTTCCGAATGTTGAACCAACCTTGCATCCCTGGGATAAAACCCATTTGATCATGGTGCACTATCTTTTTAATATATTTTAGTATGCAATTTGCTAAAATTTTGTTGAGAATTTTTGCGTCCATGTTCATTAAGGATATTGGTCTGAAATTTTCTTTCCTCGATGTGTCTCTGTCTGGTTTAGGTATCAGGGTGATATTGGCTTCATAGAATGAGTTTGGGAGGTTTCCCTCCTCTTCTATTTCATGGAATACTTTGAGGAGTATTGGAAAGAGCTCTTCTTTAAAGATTTTGTAGAACTCGGCTGAGATCCCATCTGGTCCCGGACTTTTCTTTGTTGGTAGGCTTTTGATGACCACTTCTATTTCATTGCTTGAAATTGATTTGTTTAAGTTGTGTATGTCCTCCTCGTTCAGTTTAGGTAATTAATATGTCTCTAGAAACTTGTTGATGTCTTCGAGGTTTTCTGTGTTGTTGGAATATAGATTTTCAAAATAGCTTTTAATTATGTTTTGTATTTCACTCATGTATGTTGTGATATTTCCTTGTTCATTCTGAATTTTAGTAATTTGAGTTTTCTCCCTCTTTCTCTTTGTTAGTGTGTCCTAGGGTTTATCGATTTTGTTTATTTTTTTCAAAGAACCAACTATTTATTTTGTTAATTTTTCCGATTGTTTCTTTTGTTTCAATTTTGTTGATTTTGTTTCTGATTTTAACTATTTCCTGTCTTCTACTACTTTTTGTGTTGGTCTGCTCTTCTTTTCCTAGGCCTTTGAGCTGTAGTGTTAAGTCGTTTATTTGTTGATTTCTACTTCTTTTTTTGAATGCGCCCCATGAAATAAATCTTCCTCTAAGTACTGCTTTCATAGTGTCCCAGAGATTTTGATATGATGTGTCTTTGTTCTCGTTTACTTCTAAGAATTTTTTTATTTCCCTCCTGATGTCTTCTGTTATCCATTCATCATATAATAGTGTATTATTTAATCTCCAGGTATTGGAGAAGTTTCTGTTTTTTATTCTGTCATTTATTTCTAATTTCAATCCATTATGATCTGATAGAATACAAGGTAGTATCTCTATCTTCTTGTATTTGCTAACAGTAGCTTTGTGGCATAAAATATGGTCTATTTTAGAGAGGGATCCATGTCCTGCTGAGAAGAAAATGTATTCGTTCTTTGTTGCATGCTATATTCTGTATATGTCGGTTAAGTCTAAATTGTTGATTGTGTTATTGAGATCTATGGTTTCTTTATTCAATTTTTGTTTGGAAGATCTGTCCAGTGGTGAGAGAGGTGTGTTAAAATCACCTAGTATTATTGTGTTGTGGTCTATTTGATTTCTGGAATTGAGAAGGATTTGTTTGACGTACATGGATGAGCCAATGTTCGGGGCATAGATATTTATGATTGTTATGTCTTGCTGATTTATTCTTCCCTTAAGCAGTATTTAATGTCCTTCTTTATCCCTTCTAACTTTGGCTTGAAGTCCACATTATCTGAAATGAGGATGGATACTCCAGCTTTTTTGCTGTGTCCGTGTGCATGGTATGTTTTTCCCCATCCTTTCACCTTTAGTCTATGGGTATCTCTTTCTATGAGATGAGTCTCTTGCAGGCAGCATGTTGTTGGATTTTTCTTTTTAATCCAATGTGCCAGTCTATGTCTTTTAATTGATGAGTTTAGGCCATTAACATTCAGGGTTATTATTGTGATACGATTTGTGTTCCCAGTCATTTGACTCATTTTTGTTTTTTGACATGATTTGGTTTCTCCTTTATTTGACTATTCCTTTAGGCTAGCATCTCCTGTTGCTGATTTGCATCATTGTTTTTCATCTCTTCCTCATGGAATATTTTGCTGAGAATGTTCTGTAATGCTGGCTTTCTTTTTGTAAATTCTTTTAGCTTTTGTTTATCATGGAAGGATTTTATTTCGTCGTCAAATCTGAAAGTAAGATTTGCTGGGTATAAGATTCTTGGTTGGCTCCGTTTTCTTTCAGAGCTTGGTAAATGTTGTTCCAGGCCCTTCTAGCTTTTAGGGTCTGGATTGAAAATTCTGCTGATATTCTTATTGGTTTCCCCCTGAATGTAATTTGATTCTTTTCTCTCGCAGCCTTTAAAATTCTGTCTTTATTTTGTATGTTAGGTATTTTCATACTAATGTGCCTTGGTGTGGGTCTGTTGTAATTTTGTACATTTGAAGTCCTATGAGCCTCTTGTACTTGGTTTTCCATTTCATTCTTCAGATTTGGGAAATTTTCTGATATTATTTCATTGAATAGATTGTTCATTCCTTTGGTTTGTTTCTCTAAGCCTTCCTCAATCCCAATAATTCTTAAATTTGGCCTTTTCATGATATCCCCTAATTCTTGTAGATTCTGTCCATGATTTCTTACCATCTTCTCTGTTTGGTCAACTTTGTTTTCAAGATTAAATATTTTTTCTTCAATGTCTGAGTTTCTGTCTTCTAGGTGTTCTATCCTATTGGTTATGCTTTCTATGGAGTTTTTAACTTGGTTTATTGTTTCCTTCATTTCAAGTATTTCAGTTTTTTTTTTTTTTCAGTATCTCTAACTCTTTATTGAAATGATCTCTTGCTTCCCGTATTTGCTCTTTTAACTGTTGATTGGTGCAATCATTTAATGCCTGCATTTGCTCTTTCATCTCCTCATTTGCTTCCCTGATTGTTTTAATTATGTACATTCTGAACTCCCTTTCTGTCATTTCTTCTGCTGTGCTGTCATTGGGTTTTATTGATATAGTATCTAGGTTTGTTTGGGACATTTTCTTCCCTTGTTTTCTCATATTGGTCAGATATCAGTGGGACTCTGAGATAGTGCAGATTTCGTCTTTGGCTTATAGTGTCCCGGTAGATTTCCAGTTTATCACCTCCCAGCCTTCAGTAGCCTGAAGTCTTGGAGGAACTTGATAATGCAGCACTTCAGAAGAAAGCTTCCCCTAGCCCCTTATTGGTTCCAGGGCTGGGGCCTGGCTCTGTGCGGAAAAGTTCTTACTGGCGGTTCTGCTCCAAGGAGCTAGCTGTGGATGGAACCTGCCGTTGGAGGGAGCAGGGCTGCTTGGGTAAGTCTCTGGCTGCCCTGCCCTGGTCCCAGTAGCCGCCTGAGGGCTGGGGCCCGCCGCTGTGTCCGGGGCTTGGAGCTGGCTCTGTGCGGAAAGGCTCTCACTGGGCGGCCTGCTCCAAGAAGCTGGCTGTGGAACAAGCCTGCTGCTGGAGGGAGCAGGGCTGCTTGGGGAAGACTCTAGCAGCCCTGCCCTGCTCTGAGAAGCTGCCCCTGTCCGGGCCTGCTGCCCAGGTTGAGCTTCACCCGGTGGGAGAGACTCACCCCGCGGCTCTATGTTAGTCCGAGTCTCTCAATACCTCCCCTTCTTGAATCCTGGGTTCTGGAGCGATGGGAGATGCAGTCACCCTCTAGTCCGCCATCTTGGAATCTCCACATTTTCTTTATCCATTTATTTCTTGAAGGGCATCTATGTTGGTTCCATAGTTTGGCTACTGCGAATTGAGCTGCTATAACATTTTAATAAAGGATTTTTCTGTAAGTGGCTGGGTCTCTCCATGGACCCAGTTTTCAATGGATAGATCTGCTGGAGCTTCACTTTTCTCTAGGGGACCCTGGCATTGGGTTCCAGTAACCTGCCTCTTCCAGGTCACCCGTTTCCTCTGTCTCATCCTCCTATTTGTCTTTCATCTTTTTAGTGACCTGGGAATCAACTCTGTGTATTAAGTTTCCTCTTCCCTGTTAATAAAATTTTTATTTTTGTTTTAAACTACATGATATACCATTATAGACTTTAATTTATGCATAAAATGAAGAAAATTGAAAAGTATAAGTGAAACTTCTCTGTTAATATTCATTCAGTTACAAAATAGTGAAAGTCAACAAAAACGTTTTAAGTAATGTAGGTATTTCCTGGTTCTTGTAAATGACTAAGCATTACAACTTGATTTGGAAATCTAATGGTGTTACCAAAATTAATCCCGCTGGGTTGATTTCTTGTTTGTTTGTTTTGTTCCCTTCAGACTTGGTATTATTCTCAGATTTAGTCTCACTTTGTCCTAATATAAATTCCAGAAGAAGACAGGGTTTACTTTCCTACTAATGATCAGACTCTTTCAGGCAACAAGTCTGGGTAGCTGGGTCATCTCCTCTTGCACTGCCCTCTTCAGTGACCATGTCAATACCAGATTCAGGGTGCTAACTTCTATTCTGGGCCACAGAGCCAAGATCCCTTCTGTCGTGGTCCAGTTTTCTTACTTGACTTCATCACAGAGAGGTTCCTCCACAAAGTTGTTGAAGAACTTTTCCTTGGTTTGTGAAATTCAAACAGTGTTTACTAAATGAACTGCATTCCCTAATGGTCACTATTGGCTACAATGAACACATATCACTTTTTTTTGAAATATAAACCCTTTGTTAATTATCCCACCCCTAGTAGAAGTCTAAGATGCCCTCAAACTTCGATGTTAATACAAATATGAAAAAATAAAATTCATAAATCTTGAAGCAGAAAATCGAGTGTATAAAACTGGTGGGATTTTAGAGGTTCAATAAAAAACACATTCTCTCTGTTGAGTTTTGAACAAATTTATGTGAATAGAAAATGTCTCAGAAAGACAAAGAATGGAATGCTGGTTTTTATTATTGGAAAGCTAAGATGATCTTTCCAGAGCAAATAAACTTACTGAGGAAGACTGCATTATTATCTCTGAGTTCCCAAACAAGAAAGGAGATGGTCCTTCTGAACTATTTCTAGAAAGTAGGTCTTTGTCCTGATCCTGGTGTGGTTGCCATTGGGAACAGGAACAGAGAAAAATGCACTCATCCTACTTATTCCAAACAGAGAGAAGAGTTTTTCCAGTTCAACCCATGAGATGTCAATCTTCCTTTAGGAAATAGATAGAAATTTTGAAGTAGGCAGAGGTTTTTAATTTTCTGAGTTCAAGCTGGGGTGCTAGAGCAGAAATCAAAGAGTCCTTTTAGATACACCTAGAAAATATGTGTAATATTTTTTGTTCTAAGACTGGTTTAGCATTGGATAAAGTCTTAATAAATGTACTATGTTAAAATATGAAACATATAGCAAGTGATTCCCCCCAAATCAGCATGATGGTTATCAACTTAAATGGGACTACAACACCAAATCCTTACTGGACTGAGCATAAAAAAAACAACTGCTGATACTTTACCAAGACATTAGTCTGCTGATTTTAAGATGTACAGACAAGATTTTGGAAACTTATTCAAGAAGCATGTCATCTAATCAAAATAAATTATTTTGACATTAAATGTTACTGTTCTTCCACAGAGAACTTACTGTGATTTTTATACAAATAAGGAAAGCAAAACTTATGTTCATGAAATAGAGGGCAGGGCCATTAGTTGGGTTGGAATGACAAAAGCCAGAAAGAGAGAGAGAGAAAATTCCTTAGGGTCCTTCTTCCTTTCAGTGGGATAATGAGCAGAAATGCAGGCTCTACCCTTCCAATTGAGCCATTTTAATTTCTTCACAGAGATATCTAGAAAATGTTTTAACCCCTAGGAATGATTGGAATAACTTTGAAGATGCTGGGTGGGAGGGAGGTTGTTTTTTATAGTGAGCATGTCACACTTGCAACATGGCTTGGGTCTCAAGACTTAAGATGCCATAATCTACTTTTCAGAATAACTCCAATTTGTTGTTGGCAAAGTCTTGTTAAAATAACTTTTTGTTTTTATATAACATCAAACTTAGAAAAGTTGGAAAAATAATGCAGAGAACTACAATATAACCTTTACCTACATCCCTTGACTTTTCTTTTTTAGGCTGGAGTACCCGGGATTGAACTCAGGGACACAGCCACTGAGCCTCATTCCCATCCCTATTTTGTATTTTTTAATTTAGGGACAGGGTCTCAATGAGTTGCTTTGAACTTGTGATCCTCCTGTCTCAGCCTCCCTAGCTGCTGGGATTACAGGTGTGCACCATCCCACCTGGCCATCCCTTGACTTTCAATATTTTGCCACATTTGTTTTATCATTTTCTCTCAGTCTTTCTTCACACTTTTTTTTTATGAGACATTTGAAAGTTGCAAATATGATGCCTCCTTTTCCCAAAATACTTCAGCGCTTTCTTCTTATGAATAAGGACATTCTTTTACCTAACTATGGTGCAGTTATCAAAGTTGGAAAATTAATTTTGATACAGAATTATTATCTAATCGACCAACTATTAAAATCTTTCTAATTGTCCAAATATTTTCCTTTATATGGATGGACTTTTATTTCTGACTCTCCCTGGGCCCAAAATAAATTGTAGATACTTTAAATAAAGCAAGTGGTATCTGTGGGTGAGACCCTGGCAGGCTTTCCCATAATGGGATTGATTGTTGCCTTACATAAATATAAACTTTGACCTGTAAAGGACATCCCTTAAAGTTTGCTTTCAAAGAAATTTCTTGGCAGCTCTTCTAAGTCATATTTAATTTTAGACAACAGACCAAGACCTCCAATTTCCTGACAGACTTTCGACCATTTTCTGAATATCCCTATAGTGGTCCCACAGGTACTCAGGGCAGGCATTCCACCTCAGTGTGAGGCATCTGCCATTTTTCCTTTCTAATCTGCTGGGATTCCCAGGTGATGTCATCCTTTCCACACACAACATCTTGCGGCCAGTGTTGGTCCTTGCATATTGTTTCTTCTTATTGATAATCCTGAGTGACCACCACATTGGCTTCTGTGATCCCACAGAGATTTTGAATGTAACCTGATACCTTGATACTGTGCTGTCCCATGTTTCTCCTTCCTACATTGCACTGAATTTCCACACCCCTGCCCCTCCCTGCTTCATTTTCCCTCTCCTCTCAGTCATTCTGAGCTCTAAACCAGCTCTGATTCTTCTTATGCTACCAGTACAAGCCTCAGACACAGCACTAATCTCCAAATTTTTTAAAGAACTTAAAAAACTTTACACCAAAAATACAAAGAACCCAACCAATAAATGGGCTAAGGAACTGGGCAGACTCTTCACAGAAGAAGATATATAGGTGATCAACAAACATATGAAAAAGTGCTCATCATCTCTAATAATTAGAGAAATGCAAATTAAAATCACCCTAAGATTTCCTCTAACTCTAATTAGAATGGCTATTATCAAGAACACAAGCAATAATAAGTATTGGAGTAGATTTGGGGAAAAGGGCACACTCATTCATTGCTGGTGGAGCTGCAAATTTGTACAGCCACTCTGGAAAGCAGTATGGAGATTCCTCAGAAAGCTTGGAATGGACCCACCATTTGACCCAGCTATCCCACTCCTCGGTTTATACCCAAGGACTTAATATCAGCATACTACAGTGATGTAGCCACATCAATGTTCATAGCAGCTCAATTCACAATAACTAGATTGTGGAACCAACTGAGATGCCCTTCAACTGATGAATGGATAAAGAAAATGTGGTATATATACACAATGGAATATCACTCAGCCATAAAGAAGAATAAAATTATGGCATTTGCTGGTAAATGGATGAAGTTGGAAAATATCATGCTAAGTGAAGTAGGCCAAGCCCAAAAAACTAAAGTACAAATGTTTTCTCTGATAAGTGGATGACAATATATTACGAGGGAGTGTGGCAGGGGGAAAGAGAAGAATGAAGGAACTTTAGGTGGTGTAGAGGAAAATGGGGTGGGAGGGGGGTGGGGGACAACAAGATAGTAGAATGAGACAGACAGTGTTACCCTAAGTATATACATGAATGGTGTGAATCTATATTGTGTAGAACCATAGAAATGAAAAGTTGTACCCCATTTGTGTACAATGAATTAAAATGCAGTCTGTAAAAATTAAAAAAAATTTAATTAAAGAAAGAAATTATGGAAGTCTTAGACAATATATATATTGTTTGACTATAAGTCAATTTTCACAAAATGAATCTACAATTATAATTAAAGATAAATATATAGATTGGAATATATGATAAAACAAACTGAACAGAAAACAAATAGGTTATTATTTTATCAAGAATGTTTTCTCTAATGTGCAGATGCAAATTCACAATAAGGGGCACTACGGAAAAACAGAGTTAGTTTAGAATAGGTAGAGGGGAGTGAAGGGAGGGGAGGGGTCTCGGGGTAGGAAGGACAGTAGAGTGAAACAGACATCCTCACTTCATGTACATATATGACTGTATGACCAATGTGATCCTACAACATGTACAATCAGAAAAATGAGAAATTATACTCCATTTATGTATGATTTATTGTCAGGTATAATTAATTGGAACAAATAAAAAAAATTAAGAAGAAAAGAAGCTAGAGCTGGGTGTGGTGGTGCACACCTGTAATCCAAGTGACTTGGGAGGCTGAGGCAGATGGATCACAAGTACATGGTCAGTCATCCTCAGCAAGTTAAGGAGACTCTGTCTCAAAAAAGTCCAGGATGTAGCTCAGTGGTTAAGTGCCCCTGGATTCAATCCCTATTACCAACCAACCAACAAGCAAGCAAGCACAAAAAGAAGCAGAAAAAGAATTGTGAGAGTAACACTAAATATATAGAGACAATAATCACAAAGGATGAATTTAAGTATAGAAAATAACAAAAAAAAATAGAGGCTTAATAAAACAAAAACAGTTCTTTGAGCATGGTAAGACAAGTTCTGGTAAACCTGATTAAGAGAAAAAGACAGACCATGTCACTAATACAAAATGCAATATAAAGATGGGATTTGCTAAAGACATAACAAAGAATAAAAATCATGAGACTATAATGATCAACTTCACCTTAAAGAATTTAAAAATCTCTCTTTCTCTCTTTCTCTTTTTTAAATTTTTTTTTTTCACAATACTGGGGATGGAATCCAAGGTCTCTTGCAAGCTAGGCAAGTGCCCTACCACTGAGTTACATCCCCTGCTCAAATTTGGAAATCTTGATGAAATAGTTACTTGTGTACACACAAATTTTTCATGAAAAGAATTATGGCATGTGAATATTCTGCTAACTACTGAAGAAAATTAAAATGTCAGTTAAAAATTTGCTTTGTCATTCTTCTTCCCCACAACAGCTTAAAAGTGAGTACTCTAGCCAGGCATCTTGCACACTCCTGTAATCTGGGCAGTTTGGAGGCTGAGGCAGGCAGATTGCAAATTCAAAAGCAGGTTAATGAGAAACTTATCTCAAAAAACGGAGGGGAGACTGGGGATGTGACTGAGTGGTTAAGCATCTCTGGGTTCAATTTAATCCCTTGTTGCCCCAGCCCCATGGCCTCCAAAAGTGAGCATTGTCAAATTTTCAAGGCACAGAAAAGAGAAAAGTAGGTCCAATCCTCCTGGGTGATTACAGAAGCAGAGAGAACAGTTTGAATTCCAGGTTGTCTGGATTTCCTCTATCACAAATCACTTCACAGATAATTCCTCCCACCCACCCTATGAAATGAGGCTAATTAGTTCATGGAATAATGGAATAGCTAAGGTGACACTATATAAACACCTAGTTTGCTTTCTTACTGACACCAGTGTCAGTGGGAGGATCTACCATCATCTAGTACAGTGTCTAAGGTAGTCTAAAACACATAGGTGAGGATTTAAATTTTATACAAAATTTAGAAGAACCCTGTTTTCATCATGCCCTTTTATTTTATATATGTATATATGTAATGCTGGGGATGGAACCTGGGACTTTGCACATGCTCACATTCTATCTTATTGCCTCTTCTTATTGTACCAAGTCTTCCTCTGAAAACTACCTCGGGATGTGTCAACAACCTTGGAGGAGAGAAAAGTATCCTCCATGTCCCTTTCACCTTCTCCTCTGATCTGTCAGTACCTAGGATCTTTTCACTGGGTAAGCCACTGAGAAGTCAGCTGATACAAGAGCCCAGGAAACAGGCTTGTAGGAATTGCTCTCCTATAATACACCTGTCCAAAGATAGTAAGTAAAGGAGGAGAGGATAAGACACCCCAGTGAGAATTCAGAACCTCAAAATCCAGTGTGATGAGCCACCATCAGAATTAGGAGAAAGTTTCAGACACGAAGAGGCTCTGACAGATCTTTTACAGAGAAATCAAGGTTCAGCAAAGCAATATTTGTAAATTAGCCAATATTTCAAAGTGTCAAATGTTTATTCTAATGCCTTCTAGCCAGAAAAAGAATGCAAGAATTATACCATTTTCGTCCTCATTTTTCCCTCCCAAACCATATGGAACAACAACAAAGAAGCGAGTTCTATATATTTTAAAATTCTCTAGGAAGTTGAGATTAAGTTTGCGTCATCCCCCTTCCCTGAAACACTGCTCTACATCATGTCAAAAATCAAAATTTAAAACAGTGTGCTTGAGGCTCTTTCCATGGGGTGACCCAAGATGGCGGCCTAGAGGGTGACTGCACCCCCAGTCGCTCCAGAACCCAGGAGTTAAGAAGGGGAGGCATTGAGAGACTCAGACTGAAATAGAGCCACGGATGAGTCTGCCCACTGGGTAAAGCTCGGCCCGGGTGGCAGGCCCAGATAGAGGGGGCTTATCGGAGCCGGGCAGGGCAGCTAGAGTCTTCCACAGGTAGCTCTGCGCACTCCGGCGGTGGGCCCCGCCCACACAGCCAGTTTCTCCAGGTTCTAAGAGCAGGCCCCCTAGTGAGAGCCTTTCTGACCAGAACAAGCTCCAAGTCCCGGAGCCAGCGCAGCATACTCTGGCACGCAAGCAGCTTCAGGGACCGTAACAGGGCAGCCAGAGACTTCCCCAAGCAGCCTGGACCCCTGCGGTGGGAGATGCCTTTCAAGGCTAGCTTCTCAGAACAGACTGCCCAGTGAGAGCCTTTCTACATAGAGCCAGCCACAAGTCCCCGAGCCAACAGAGAGCTTCGATCTGCAAGCAGCCTCTGGGATTAGGGCAGGGCAGCCAGAGACTTCTCCAGGTGGCTCTGCCCACTCCGGCCGCAGGCTCTTTCCACAGAGTGATCCAAGATGGTGGCCTAGAGGGTGACTGCATCTCCAGTCGCTCCAGAACTCAGGACTCAAGAAGGGGAGGCATTGAGAGACTTGGACAAAAATAGAGTCACGGGGTGAGTCTCCCCCACTGGGTGAAACTTGGCCTGGGCAGCAGGCACAGATAGGGGTGGCTTATCAGAGCAGGGCAGGGCAGCTAGAGTCTTCCCCAGGTAGCCTTCCTCACTCCGGCGGTGGGTTCCTCCCACATGACCAGCTGCACAGTGCAGGCCCCCAGTGAGAGCCTTTCCACACAGAGCCAGCTCCAAACCCTGGAACCAGTAGGGGGCTAGGGGTAGCTTTCTTCAGAAGCACTGCATTATCAAATTCCTCCAAGACATCAGGCTACTGAAGGCGGGGAGGTGATACACTGGAAATCTACCGGGACACTATAAGCCAATAGAGGAAATCTGCAATATCTCAGGGTCCCACTGACAGCTGACCAATATGAGAATACAAGGGAAGAAAATGTCCCAAACAAACCTAGATACTACATCAATAAAACCCAATGACAGCACAGCAGAAGAAATGTCAGAAAGGGAGTTCAGAATGTACATAATTAAAACGATCAGGGAAGCAAATGAGGAGATGAAAGAGCAAATGCAGGCATTGAAGGAGGAGATGAAAGAGCAAATGCAGGCATTAAATGATTGCACCAATCAACAGTAAAAAGACCAAACACGGGAAGCAAGATATCATTTCAATAAAGAGTTAGAGATACTGAAAAAAAAAACAAACTGAAATACTTGAAATGAAGGAAACAATAAACCAAGTTAAAAACTCCATAGAAAGCATAACCAATAGGATAGAACACCTGGAAGACAGAACCTCAGACATTGAAGACAAATTATATAATCTTGAAAACAAAGTTGAACAAACAGAGAAGATGGTAAGAAATCATGAACAGAACCTACAAGAATTACGGGATATCATGAAAAGGCCAAATTTAAGAATTATTGGGATTGAGGAAGGCTTAGAGAAACAAACCAAAGGAATGAACAATCTATTCAATGAAATAATATCAGAAAATTTCCCAAATCTGAACAATGAAATGGAAAACCAAGTACAAGAGGCTTATAGGACTCCAAATATACAAAATTACAACAGACCCACACCAAGGCACATTATTATGAAAATACCTAACATACAAAATAAAGACAGAATTTTAAAGGCCGTGAGAGAAAAGAATCAAATTACATTCAGAGGGAAACCAATAAGAATATCAGCAGATTTTTCAATCCAGACCCTAAAAGCTAGAAGGGCCTGGAACAACATTTACCAAGCCCTAAAAGAAAACGGATGCCAAACAAGAATATTATACCCAGCAAAACTTACCCTCAAATTTGACGATGAAATAAGATTCTTCCATGATAAACAAAAGCTAAAGGAATTTACAAAATGAAAGCCAGCATTACAGAACATTCTCAGCAAAATATTCCATGAGGAAGAGATGAAAAACAACGATGCAAATCAGCAACAGGAGGCGCTAGCCTAAAGGAATAGCCAAATAAAGGAGAAACCAAATCATGTCAAAAACAAATATGAGTCAAATGACTGGGAATATAAATCATATCACAATAATAACCCTGAATGTTAATGGCCTGAACTCATCAATCAAAAGACATAGACTGGCAGATTGGATTAAAAAGAAAAATCCAACAATATGCTGCCTGCAAGAGACTCATCTCATAGAAAGAGATACCCATAGACTAAAGGTGAGAGGATGGGGAAAAACATACCATGCACACGGACACAGCAAAAAAAACTGGAGTATCCATCCTCATTTCAGATAATGTGGACTTCAAGCCAAAACTAGTCAGAAGGGATAAAGAAGGACATTTATGCTGCTTAAGGGAAGCATAAATCAGCAAGACATAACAATCATAAATATCTATGCCCCGAATATTGCTCATCCACGCACGTCAAACAAATCCTTCTCAATTCCAGAAATCAAATAGACCACAACACAATAATACTAGATGATTTTAACACACCTCTCTCACCACTAGATAGATCTTCCAAACAAAAATTGAATAAAGAAACCATAGATCTCAATAACACAATCAACAGTTTAGACTTAACTGACATATATAGAATATACCATCCAACAAAGAATGAATACACTTTCTTCTCAGCAGCACATGGATCCTTCTCTAAAATAGACCATATTTTATGCCACAAAGCTACTGTTAGCAAATACAAGAAGATAGAGATACTACCTTGTACTCTATCAGATCATAATGGATTGACATTAGAAATAAATGACAGAATAAAAAACAGAAACTTCTCCAATACCTGGAGATTAAATAATACACTATTATATGATGAATGGATAACAGAAGACATCAGGAGGGAAATAAAAAAATTCTTAGAAGTAAACGAGAACAAAGACACATCATATCAAAATCTCTGGGACACTATGAAAGCAGTACTTAGAGGAAGATTTATTTCATGGGGCGCATTCAAAAAAAGAAGTAGAAATCAACAAATAAACGACTTAACACTATAGCTCAAAGCGCTAGAAAAAGAAGAGCAGACCAATACCAAAAGTAGTAGAAGACAGGAAATAGTTAAAATCAGAGCCGAAATCAACGAAATCGAAACAAAAGAAACAATTGGAAAAATTAACAAAATATATAGTTGGTTCTTTGAAAAAATAAATTAAATTGATAAACCCTTAGCCACACTAACAAAGAAAAAGAGGGAGAAAACTCAAATTACTAAAATTCGGAATGAACAAGGAAACATCACAACAGACACGAGTGAAATACAAAACATAATTAGAAGCTATTTTGAAAATCTATACTCCAACAAAACAGAAAACCTCGAAGACATCAACAAATTTCTAGAGATATATTAATTACCTAAACTGAACGAGGAGGACATACACAACTTAAACAAATCAATTTCAAGCAATGAAATAGAAGAGGTCATCAAAAGCCTACCAACAAAGAAAAGTCCAGGACCAGATGGGTTCTCAGCCGAGTTCTACAAAACCTTTAAAGAAGAGCTCATACCAATATTCCTCAAAGTATTCCATGAAATAGAAGAGGAGGGAAACCTCCCAAACTCGTTCTATGAAGCCAATATCACCCTGATACCTAAACCAGACAGAGACACATCGAGGAAAGAAAATTTCAGACCAATATCCCTAATGAACATTGACGCAAAAATTCTCAACAAAATTTTAGCAAATCGCATACAAATATATATTAAAAAGATAGTGCACCATGATCAAGTGGGTTTTATCCCAGGGATGCAAGGTTGGTTCAACATTCGGAAATCAATAAATGTCATTCGCCATATCAACAGACTTCAAGTTAAGAATCACATGATTATTTCAATACATGCAGAAAAAGCATTTGATAAAATACAGCATCCCTTCATGCTCAAAACACTAGAAAAAATTGGGGTAGTGGGAACATTCCTTAACATTGTAAAGGTCATCTACGCTAAGCCCATGGCCAATATCATTCTAAATGGTGAAAAACTGAAAGCGTTCCCCCTAAAAACTGGAACAAGGCAGGGATGCCCTCTTTCACCACTTCTATTCAACATCGTCCTTGAGACTCTAGCCAGAGCAATTAGACAAACCAAAGAAATTAAAGGCATACGAATAGGAAAAGAAGAACTCAAACTATCCCTGTTCGCTGATGACATGATTATATATTTAGAGGAACCTGGAAATTCCACCAGAAAACTTTCAGAACTCATAAGTGAATTCAGTAAAGTAGCAGGTTACAAGATCAATGCTCATAAATCCAATGCATTTTTATACATAAGTGATGAATCTTCAGAAAGAGAAATTAGGAAAACTACCTCATTCACAATAGCATCGAAAAAAATAAAATACTTGGGAATCAATCTCACAAAAGAGGTGAAAGACCTCTACAATGAGAACTACAGAACACTAAAGAAAGAAATTCAAGAAAACCTTAGAAGATGGAAAGATCTCCCATGTTCCTGGATAGGCAGAATTAATATTGTCAAAATGGCCATACTACCAAAAGTGCTATACAGATTCAATGCAATTCCAATTAAAATCCCAATGATGTACCTTACAGAAATAGAGCAAGCAATTATGAAATTCATCCGGAAGAATAAAAAACCTAGAATAGCTAAAGCAATCCTCAGTAGCAAGAGCGAAGCAGGGGGTATTGCAATACCAGATCTTCAACTCTACTACAAAGCAATAGTAACAAAAACGGCATGGTATTGGTACCAAAATAGACAGGTAGATCAATGGTACAGAATAGAGGACATGGACACAAACCCAAATAAATACAATTTTCTCATACTAAACAAAGGGTCCAAAAATATGCAATGGAGAAAAGATAGCCTCTTCAACAAATGGTGCTGGGAAAACTGGAAAACCATATGCAATAGAATGAAATTAAACCCCTATCTCTCACCCTGCACAAAACTCAACTCAAAATGGATCAAGGACCTCAGAATCAGACCAGAGACCCTGCATCTTATAGAAGAAAAAGTAGGTCCAAATCTTCAACTTGTTGGCTTAGGATCAGATTTCCTTAACAGGACTCCCATAGCACAAGAAATAAAAGCAAGAATCAACAACTGGGATAGATTCAAACTAAAAAGCTTTCTCTCAGCAAAGGAAACTATCAGAAATGTGAAGAGAGAGCCTACAGAGTGGGAGAATATCTTTGCCACTGATACTTCAGCTAGAGTGCTAATTTCTAGAATCTATAAAGAACTCAAAAAACTCTACACCAAGAATGCAAATAATCCAATCAACAAATGGGCTAAGGAAATGAACAGACACTTCACAGAAGAAGATGTACAAGTAATCAACAGATATATGAAAAATGTTCAACATCCCTAGTAATAAGGGAAATGCAAATCAAAACTACCCTAAGATTTCATCTCACCCCAATTAGAATGGCGATTATCAAGAACACAAGCAACAATAGGTGTTGGCGAGGATGTGGTGAAAAAGGAACACTCATACATTGCTGGTGGGGTTGCAAATTAGTGCAGCCACTCTGGAAAGCAGTATGGAGATTCCTCAGACAGCTTGGAATGGAAACACCATTTGACCCAGCTATCCCACTCCTTGGCCTATACCCAAAGGACTTAAAATCAGCATACTACAGAGATACAGCCACATCAATGTTCATTGCTGCTCAATTCACCATAGCCAGATTGTGGAACCAACCTAGATGCCCTTCAGTTGATGAATAGATAAAGAAACTGTGGCATATATATACAATGGAATATTACTCCGCAATGAAGAATGATAATATTATGGCATTTACAGGCAAATGGATGAAATTGGAGAATATCATGCTAAGTGAGATAAGCCAATCTCAAAAAACTAAAGGACAAATGATCTCGCTGATAAGCGGATGAGGACATATAATGGTGGGTAGGAGGGGTTAGCATTAGGTTTAGGGTTAGGTTTAGGGTTAGGTATAAGGAGAGTGGTAAGAATGAAGGAAAGAAGGACTGTATAGAGGGAAAAGAGGGGTGGGAGGGGTGGGAGGGGTGGGAGGGGTGGGGGGAAGGGAAAAAATAATCAAACATCATTGCCCTATGTAAACGTATGATTACACAAATGGTATGCCTTGACTCTATGTACAAATAGAGTAACAACATGTATCCCATTTGTATACAATAAAAAAAAAAAAAACTCAAGCAGGAATAGTCTTTAGAGTGACTGGAGCTTTAAAAAAAACAGTGTGCTTACATGATGGTGTTCTTGATGATTCCTCCTTCTTTCCTACTATACAATTGGGAAAGAAAAAAAACACAAATTATCCGACCAAGCAAATAGTGTTTTATGCTAGGAACTCCAAAACCATGAAACCAGAGTTATTTTATAATTATAGCTTCATGTCAGAGAGTTTATAAAACCGAGAAAAGAAAAAGAATAAAGAAAATACAGTGGCTTTATGTGCACTTCAAAACAAAACACTTTTTAAGTGCAGGTCAGGAGGATATACATTGATTTGTGTGCTTTAAAAAGGGAAATGACATTCTCCCTGACCTCGTGGTCCATAATAGGACTTCTTGGCACCAGCTGTAAAGATTTTGTCCTAATTCTACCCATAATGCTAAAAAGTGGAGACAGCAGAACCCAGGTTTGAATCTAGGGAATAATTAATTCCATCCACAAGTGGAAATTTTATGAGTTCAGTAAATGAAGAGTGTCTGGTTGAGCACTTGGGAGGACAGGGGAGTCCAGTGTAGTAAAGTCATAATATACTACTTACCTCGGACATTCTCAGGAATCTAAAGGTCATCTTCCTCTCAGTCCCAGAGAAATACAACCCTGCAGAAACCTCCCCGGCCATTATACAGCTTGCCCAACTAAGCCTTCCCTCGGGACTTCAAGGACTGACCCAACTGCCAACTCAGGCAGACAGACTCTCCCGAGGCCTTTTCTAAATCCTTGATAAATGACCTCACCTGTCCTACACAGACTATGAGGCTAAGAGAATACCCCAAAATGTGTCCAGTCTGCAGTAATCAGATTTTGCTCATGTCCTGGGAGGTGGTATTTGGGCAAGTAATAGAGGATTGAATAATGGGATTTCTAAAATGATCAGAAGAGTCACTTCTGTGAAAATTCAGAAACCTCAAGTCCCATGTAAGAAGACACATCAGAGACAAGAAAGGACTTCTGATATTGAGGAACACTGGAAAATTTTTTCCAACAATCCCTTCCAGATCAGCCTGGAAAACGATCATCGGGTGCCTATTTCTGATTTCTCCTGTTCCCTGGGGACATCTAAAGAATCTCAGAATGCTTCAAGGTCAGAAACTTTAGGTTCTATATTTTTGTGAGGCATTTATTTTGTTGGTTTTATTTACTGAAAGTGAGAATATAACTGACTTCTTTAATCCTTATTAACTCTCTTTTGAAAATGAATGCAGGCAAGGAATGAAATTGACCAAATTACGTTGTGTGCATGTGTGAATATGTAACAATGAATTTTACCAATATGTATAATTATAATTAAAAAATAAACAGGATTTTAAATAAAATTTTAAAAAGAATGTACTGAGGATCACAGAGTCCTAATACACCCTTAAGATCCTTATCTCTTATATTGGTGTTGTCAATCTATTTATTCGTTTATTTCTCTGACATTGCCCTCCTTTCCTCTCCACCATTACCTTTACATAATAGATATGAATCACTAAAGCACAAAATTAGAAGGCATTTTCCAGGCTAACAAAGGTCTCTTATAAGAAATTTTATATCTTGAAAAACTATTCTTTGAGGTATTTGGTGCTTTTCAATAACAACAAAATCATCTTGCCAATTTCAAAATCATTTATAACCCAGTCACTTCTCTTGGTTTACCTTATTCTAAATTTTTAATTTAAGGGTGTTCAATTCATTTTTAATTATTAGTCAATAACTGATTGATAATTCTCACTTTATTCCACAATTGATTCAATTTGCTTTATAAGGACATGTATATTTTATTAAGATATCATAAATTAAATATATGTGAAAAGAAAAGAAAAAAAAGGACAAGATATAAAGTAGTCCTAGAAGTGAATCAAATGCCAACATGCACACAAACACACACAAATATACATTAATACAAAAACAATCATTTCATTATGTAGTCTAAATTTTATCTGTAAGTTTTTTAACACACCACAAAAAATTAGAAATATGGTCAAGTGATCTATTAGAAAATGTACAAAGTCCATTAGATAAAAGCAACTAATCCTGACATGAAATTTGAAAGAAAATATACTCTGTAATGAAATAAAAAGAAACCTCACAGAAGCTGGGTGGGGTGGCTCTTGCCTACAATTCCAGAGACTGGAGAGGCTAAGGCAAGAGGATCTCAAGTTAGAGGCTAGCTTCAGCAACTCAGGAAGACTCTGTCTCAAAATAAAAAATTGAAAAGGACTGTGATAAAGCATTCCTGGGTTCAATCCTCAGTACCAAAAAAAAAAAAAAAAAACCCCTCACAGAGTGCCACAATTACAATATTTTAGGAACATTTCTCATGATACTCTTTGATACAAACCAATATCATCATAATAAAACCTAATTCTTCCAGAAAAGTGGAATAGGTTCAATGACACAGGGATTAGCTCTGTGCTGGCATAAATTAATAAAGGTACAGTTTTCACAGCATGTGGAGGTAAAAATGGCCTGTTTAAAGTAGATCAAATCTTCTTTAAAGGTTAATTCTGTCAGCTGAACTCTGACAGTTATTAAAGAACAAATACTTTGCCCTGTGTTCCCTGTTGTGTTTTTAGTTATACATCAATCTCTATGCCTTCACGCCAGAACTGGGTTATATAAGACAGTACTTTTTCATAAAATTTTACCTTTCATGAATATGTATCCTGTCTTTATTCAGAAATTGACAAAAATAGGATCAAGTTTTCCTTACACACTTATTTGGATCAGCTTCAATAATCAGACTATAAGGTTGTGGAAATCTCAAAGTTCTACCATGTTTAATTTTGCTCTATTAAGTTTGGCCTGGAAAAATGTTAACGTGGTGATGAACATTCATTCTGTAAGTGTCTAAGGAGCTACTACTTCCTCAGACACTTTTCCAGACACTGAATAAATAGCAGTGAACAAAACAGACAAGTCTGTTAAGGATCTTAGCAGATACTTACTAGTGAATGAATCCTTGAATTGGTCATTAACAAATTTCAATGAGGCATTCTTCGGTACTCTGGCTTTAAGAAAGCCCATTTCCAAATGCACTATCCAAAATAAGCTGTTTGAAAAATTAAAACTATACCCCATTGCCTAAATGTATACCTTTATCTAAATTCAATGTCTTCTTTGCAGTCACTTCGGAAGCCAATATTTTTCTTATCACCTTTAATGTTATATTATGGACTTTTATCATCAATTTTTACCAAGGAACTCCTTATATAATACAGAGTACAAATAAAAAAAATCTTATTTTTACAACATTTCATGAATGGTGATAGTGATGTATTTTAGGAAGTGCATTTTGCTATTTTATTGACTATTGAAAGCTTTAGAAAATTTTTATCAATATTTTTCAGAAACCCATCCTCGTTCTAGTAACAACTATTTATTAAATCTGATAGCTGTGTAAAGGATATTTCACATTCTATTCTCTATGATTGGTTTCTTTAATACTAATTTTTTATGGTCTATACTTCTAGTGTATATGCTAAATGTTTATAAATCAAACAAATACTAGATTCTGTTTAGAGAGGAATTGCAATTAACAAAAGATATTATTAAAGAAGTGAGAAAATAGATTACAATTTCATTACACTCAGCTTTTTAAAAGATGTGATGTCTAATTCATAGAATACTGGATTATACAATTTAACAATATAAAGAGAGTACTATACCCTAAATTACGGATTAAATCGTACTACTCTTTTGAAGGTTATTTTGGTTAAGACTGCATTATAATCAATTATATGACTCAAACATTTCAAAAATTATATGTATTTTAAATGAAATAACTCATATGATAAGTAATTGTTATTGGATATATTCTATTTTAACAAAATGTTCTTTAGGAAAAAAAGAGCTTATTAAGAAGTCACAAAAATAGAGGAAAATAGGAAGACATATTCATGGGATGCCAAACAATTCTTTAATGTATAAAATGCTATAAATTTTATAATTTTTAGTCCTTACAATGATTTGTCATAGTCAATATTTAGATACATTTATTTTTAAAATATGATTAAAATTGGCAGATATCGAATGGACTTAAAAACACTCAGGGGGAGGTGTTATTTCAGGAGAACTGGTAATTGGGTGAATTGATAAGTAGGAAAATGGCTCTGTTTTATGGAGGAATTTTCCCAAAAGTAAAAACTGCAGAACAGCAAAAAGGAAACGGAAAGTCATTATAGCAATTAACAAATTGAATTATATGTATTTTAAAACAAAAACAACAAAAAGAATTTTACCAAGAGACCTGAGAAGGAAAATAGCAAGAGCTAAAATACAGTGATGTATTGAGCACTTGATCTCTGCCAAGTCATTTTTTATGGTCTTGTGTAGTCTTCACTTCTGGGGTCAGCAACACTGTTATCTCCATTTCCTGGTTTAATAAAGGGGACAGAATCCAGAAGAGCTCTAACACTGAACTACATACATCACCGGCCTTTTTTATTTTTTATTTTGAGATAGGGTCTTCCTAAGTTGCTGAGAATGGCCTTAAACTTCAATGCTCCTGCCTCAGCCTCCTAAGTTGCTAGGATTATAGGGGTACATCACCACAGTCACTTGTTATCCCTGTTTTACAGACAAGGAAACTGATTCACAAAAACTCAGAAAAACTTGTTCAAGGTCACACAACTGTGAAGTTGTAAAACTGAGCTTAAACTTAGGTATTTGGGATCTGGAATCCCCACAATAGCCTTAATGTTACAACAGGTATAAAAATAATATTTAAAATGAAAATCTACAGGTACATTTAGTAAAATAATTAGAAAATAATGTCTTACATCATTTATCATTTGCAAATACAGAAATGCAGGAAGGAAGAGAAAAAAAAGTAAGAAAAACATTTGAAGTAGATGAAAAATTATATAAGCTTGTCTACCTAATATCTTTGATGTGCAGGTAACATCAGTAAGATGTATATGTACAAACATATTATCTGTCATGTATCAGCACACATAATAAATGTCTGATACATATTTGTTGGAAAAAGAATGAATATATACATACAGATGGTCCCCAACTTACATGATTTTTCAACTTTAAAATTGTCCAAAAGTAATACACATTCAGTAGATACTACTTGAATTTTGACTTTTGATGTTTTCCTGGGCTAGTCCTACATGAAACAATAATTTCAAGAGGCTAGGCAGTGGCAGCAAGCCACAGCTCCCGGTCAGCCACATGATCACTAGGGCAGCCAGCTGGCACTACAGCATGTTATGTTGCTAAGCGATGATGTTCCAAAAGTTTGGTGTATTAATACAGTTTTAACTGAAAATACTTTCAAGTTATAATGAGTTTATCAGGATGCAGCACCATCATAACTGAACATCTGTATGTATATTTTGGAAGCTACGTATACACTATTCAAAATGGTGGTCTTCAACAAGGAGGACTGGGTTTGAGGGAGGAAGGTTTTTACCTCTCACTGGTTTTGTTCACATGTTCTATCAGACACATGTATTGTTCCTTATTTATTTCATGTCAGCTGTGATTCTAGAAAGCCTGATTATGGGACATTATTTCTTATATTTATTACATTAAAATACTGATAAATGTTAAGAAATGCAATGATATTTATAATTACCTTTCAATAACATTAGGAATCTGAGGACGAATATATATACCTTACCACTTGTGTGAACTAACTTAGAGAGGTACAATAAATACAATAAATAAAGAATGAGGTTGTTTTCATTTTGGTCAAAAAGCTCATCCTGTGAATTTCTAGTTTCCCAAGTTAAGTAGATAAAATACAGGAAGTCAGAGCATCACCAAGTTCAGGTGATACATACAATTACCTACATATTTTACTTCCAAACCTAAGTGTCAACTTCTATGAAACGTCTTTCATTTAGCATGTGGATCTCTGTACTACCAACCATAATTTAAGTATTAAAACTAAAATTTTCTTAGAAATAAAATCTCTCTCTCTCTCTCTCTCTCTCTCTCTCTCTCTCTCTCTCTCTCTCTCTCTCTCTCTCTCTCTCTCTCCCTTAGTTTTGCCTTTCAATAATTACTGTACCTGTGGGTAGGTGGTATCAGGGCTATGAGGTATTTTAATAGATTTTTTGGTTTCGTGATTAACTGATACAAAACTGAAGTGTTACTCTCTTAAATGTAATCAAGTGAAGATTATGGTTTTGATTAGCCATTGAATAGGTCCAGAAACATAATCAGATACTTGCCTATTTTGTCAACCTCTGATTTAGAGTCTTTATTGCAATTGAATGGCCTTAATCTACTAACAAATAAGATAACTGATTTAAGCAGACAAGGAAGAAAATGGTTTGCTATGAAAAGTTTTCATCACTCTTATGCAAAGAGATGGGCTAAAATCTTCCTAATGACCTACTAGAATTTGATATGGAAAGCAAGATGACTTTCAATAGCCTGATGTAAGCTCAAATTTTTATTTTATCACTTTTTCCTGTAAATCAATCAAAAATATATCTTGAACTTTTGTAATATAAAGCACCCAAGGTGAAGGAAACATGATCTCTATTCAGAAATGTTCATCTTGTTAGAAAAATAAGATGCAACTAAGAAGTAGTAGAAAATTAAACTCTCTATTGAAGCATAAAATTATGCCATACAGACAATAAATCTTCATGTACTTTGTCACTCTTAAAATTTTTTAAAAACATTTCCTCTACTTCTAATATTGGATTTCTTTAGGTTCATTTTTCACACTTTTCTGTACATACTCCTCTGTTCTTTCCTGTGGATATAAAACCATACAAATTCTGGTGCTTCCCAAATGTATGTATCTAGTACAGACTTCAAATGTGATTGTCTGGTGCCTATTCTATAGACCTGCTTAGATATTTCAAATATTCCTAAGATTTAGACTCAGTAAAAATTTAACTCTTGGTCAAGTAAAAATTTAACTCTTGGTCATCTTTTCTCCACACCAAACTGCCCATCTCTAAAATTTTCAGTCTTGACTATTAAATCCAGACATCAAAGAATCATCCTTAATAAATTGACATTTTTCCTGAAATCTTCTATGTTCAATTCATCAGAAAGTTCAGTCAAATCAATTTCCAAAATATTACTTGACTCCATCCATGTCTTTTTTCACTCTGAGTGAAATCTTATTTTCACTAGTATTTAATCTTTTTGCCCTCTTCCCTCCTCCAATCCACTCTCCACATGTGGCTGACTGATCAATTTAAAGTAAAAAAAAACTCCGAGGTTGCTCTTTTTCTTAAAAGTCTTTAAAGGCTTATCGTGCATTTAAGATAAAATCTGAGTTAATTAAATTGCATCTGTTATAGTTTAGATATAAGGGGTCCCCCAAAAGATCATATGTGAGCAATGCAAGAATTTTTAGAGGTGAAGTGATTAGATTATGAGGTATAGCCTAATCAGTGGATTGATCCACTGATAAGAATTAACTGGGTAGTAACTATAGGCAGGTAGGGTGTGACTGGAGGAGATAGGTCACTGGCACTTGTTTTGGGGGTTTATATTTTGTCCCTGGGGAACAGAGCTCTCTCTGACTCCTAGTTGCCATGTTCTGGGCTGCTTTCCTCAGTTATACACTTTGGCCATGATGTTCTGCCTCACTCTGGGTCCAAAGCTACCAAGTCAGCCCACCATGGACTGAACCTCTGAAGCAATGAGTCCCAAATAAATTTTCTCTTCTAATTGTTATTGTCCGGATTTTTGGTCACAGCAATATAGAGACTGACTAAAACTGAAATTGGAACCAAGAAGAGAACTTGGTACTATGATGACTAATCTAACCATGATGTTCAGAAGCCTTTGGAGCTGGTTTGTGGGGGGAAGAGTTTTAAAAAGTTTAGAGATGCAAGCTGGAAAAGTTTTAGAATATTGTAAGAGATTAATGGGCAATTCTGGCAGGAGATCAGAAGACCAGAAGGCTATAGAATTAGCTGACCATGGACTGAACCTTTGAAACTGTGCCCCAAATAAACTATTCTTTCTTTAAAAATGTTCTTGTTAGGTCTTTTGGTCACAGCAATGAAAAAGTCGACTAAAACAACATCCTTTGCCATCTTTATGTCTCAAATAAAATCATTTCTTAACAAAATCTAATATAATTTATATAATTTATATTATAACTTATCATTGCATTTTATTTGTGTGGTTTTTAGTTTTGACCTGGTTTTATTGGTTTTTAGTTTGTTCATTCATCTCCTTATGGACGTTAAGCTCCAGATAGCAGGGATCATGCCTCGTTATACACGCAAACTCATTTACTCAAAATAACCTATTTTTTAATCTAAATTTATAGGTGAGGAGCATATGATTTAGAGAAAATGAGCGACTTCCTTTAGACACACATCTGATATTATGAAAAACTGGATTGAAACCAAGATCTATTGGAAACTGAGGGCTATACAGTTATATACTATCATCCCCTAAAAACCATAGTTTTATTATGGAACTTTTGCACATTATTAGCAAGTTAAAATAAATATGAAAGGAAGTCTCAAAATGTTGAATGTCAAACACTTTTTTTAATTGTGAGTAAGGCCAGGTAAGAAACTAGCTGCTTGCTTTTTTAGGGGAAGCATGCAGAGTTTTTTCATATATAAAAATCTCAAGCATTAAGAGCTTTTAAATCTCAGTTCCTCCATTTTAGTTTCCTATTATGTAACGGTTTTAAGATTTAAAAATTAAATGAGATAATATGTATGAAGCATTAACATGGTCTTAAACTCAAATATCACTTATTAGTCAATCTTTTGAAAAGCTGAACAGCCATCTACTGGGAGAAGGGAAGGCACAAGAAAATGAGTTCTTTAATTCAGAGGTTTCTAATAGCGCACAAGTTGTAGGTATGGAATGACTGTAGTCTAGCAAAATGAAATCTCCAAGTTTTAGAGTCTGGGAAGAATAACTCCCTGTTCTTGATGGCTCCCTCCAGAATCTATGGAGAACTTTACAGATGACTCAGTATTTTCAAGTCTTGATTTTATCAGTTGTAATTGTAGAGATCCTTCCCACTTTATTCTATGTGCTCCATTCCTTCTGGTCAGGTACTTCAAGGACTGGCTCATGACTGGTTCTTTCTAAATCTCCCCAGGGACTGCAGTCCCTTGGAACTAGTTGTCTCAGGACTGCCTGCCTGAACCAAGATATATTATATAAGGAAATTTTGGATTCCCTGTTACTCTACTCTGTAGTCCTGTTGAGAATGCTTTACCAGTTGTAGTGATCGTGTTTTTGGATACCTTGTTCTGCTGCTCATATTCTGCTACTCCTCTGCCTTCTCTGTCCATGAATCAAGGGGTAGGCTTTGATAATCACCAGTCTACCAGGTGTGGATGTAATGTTGAGATCATGTTCAGTCCCTTTATTCCATGATGTAATGTACTTAATTTCTTTGCTAATTAACCCCAATTAAAAGGTTAAAATTCTACATACACAAGACACACACAATGGACAGTTAGAGGAGAAAATATTTGGGGATGGGGAGAATTTTTAACATCCTTCAGAATACAGCTAATATATTCAAAAGTAGTTAATTAATAGCATAGTTCTTTTTAATCACAGAGAAACTGTCATTTCTTTAGGATTAATGTTAAAATCTAATTAGGAATTAAAAATCATTAAAAATCACCATTAAAAATACTTTTGGAAAAGGTTTTTAAATGCTCTTTTGTATTATTGGACTTGGAGAAAAAGAAAGAGGGGAAATCAGACTCTGGGGCCCTCCCAGGTTTTCTGAAATTTGCATTCCTCATTTTTGATAACCCTTCACCTTTCCCTTGTGATATATAATCATCCCCACTGGGCATATTTCTTCAGTCTGTTGTTCTTATTCAACAGGCCTCCTCACCCCTGATGCAGACCTTTCCTTCCCTGGTCAGACCACCTCTTGCTGAACACAATTTTCTAGCCCCTGGCAGTAATTGCTTTGAAATCCTCTTTCTGTGTTAGGTATCACAGGGCACAGAATGGGCACAGGACTTACACATTCATGGACTTCTATCTTGCCTTTCCTAATGTACTTATGCAATATCATTTGACAGTTAGATGTTGCCAGATTGCTAACTTGACTTCTTAATTGTAACTATTTATGGCAACTTAGTAAATGACAAGTAGGACTTATGGAGAAAATGGAACAGAAACTATGGTTCCTGACCCCTTTCCTCTGGTATCCAAAGATATTAAAACAAATCAAAGTACTTGCAAGGGTAGAGTCAAAGGCAAATTCTAACTTGGAACAATAGCCCCCTGAGAAGAAACTTAATTATGAGTGGAAGGGGTTTGGAAGAAAGAGTATTTCTATTCATCAAAGCTATGGAAATTTTGAGAGTACTAATCTTACCCCCACACACTGTGGAAAATTTAATTGCTACTACCACCATTAGTTTTAGTAACATGAGTATATTTCAAGAGTCATAGCAAAATGAAGACCTCTGAACTGAAAGAGATTTTTACCACTTTTGAAGCTGTTAACACTGGGAAAAATCAACTGAGATCCATGGCAGAATGATATACAAAACCATACATGACAGATTTCTTGAACCTTTGATTGGAAATTGAAGTCTCAGAAATAGTGATTAATGTGTTCATCCTCAAGAAACATCCATTTCTGCTCCTCCAGCAAAAGTATCAATGGTAATAAAAGGTTCATGAATATTTAAATACTCCTCTGGGTAGGGTTAAGAATATCTAGGGGGAAGATTCCAGAAATCTTTGAACTATTCTAGTAAGTTGGAAAAAAAAAAAAAAAAAAAAGACCCAAATCCTTATAATTTAGAATATCAGTGTAAATTTGCTCTTTTTTTAATCTGTAAATTGTAAAGTTTGTAAATAAATAGCTCAGGGATCAAAAATCACACAGTCAACTAGTTTGCTTGTTCAACACAATGTTGTTAAGCAATTGAATTTGAAGGATTGACAGGTGCTATGGTTTGAATATGGTTTGTCACCCCAAAGTGCTTCAGGAATTTAATCCCCATTGTCTTATGTTAATAGTATTCAGAGGGTGAAAACTAAATCCCCTTGAAAAAGTGGAGAATACCTTTGTACTACTCAGATGATATTTTTGTTTGTTTGTTTCTGCAATGAAGTACCTGAGGCAAGCTACAAATAAAAGAAGTTTGGGTTCAGACTTCTGGAGATACAAGGTCCAAAAAGCATGGTGCAGGCTCTGGCAAGGGCTACTACATTGTGGTGGAAGTACACGTAAAATCCCTCTATTTTGTTTACAACTGGGGTCTTTGGGAAGGGACTAGATGAGATGAGGTCACTTAGGTGGACCCTTCATAATTGAATCTGGTGGCTTTCTAAAGAGAGGGATAGATACCACCCAGATACAGAGACATACAAGCACTCCCACTACAATGTGGTAGCCCTTGCCAGAACCTGCAACATGCTTTTTGGACCTTGTATCTCCAGAACCCTGAGCCAAAAACCTCTTTTATTTGTAAAGTAGCTTGCCTAAAGCATTTCATTACAGAAATGAAAAGTTGACTAATATAAAGACACCCTCCAGCTTTCCCTATTGTCTTATTCCTTCTTTTCCTGGCCCTATATCATAAACCATATATGCCTTAGCAGAGATCATAGTCCATATCAAATGATCACTCAAGAAGTACCAAGGTGAAATGAGATAAAATCATTCTTGCTATTTTGGCTCTACCTAGGAACTAAGTTAGAGAAAAAAAGAAAATAGGAGCTATAATGTAGTGTATTTGCATTTTAACAAGTGATTTTGACACCATAAAATCTTTAATAACTCCTCAAATTAAGGCTTTAAGGATAGAGATCTTTTAAGATACAAACAACTAACACTAAAATAGTTCAAGTGCTTTCCTGAGATCTTCACTGTGCCCAGGAATACTAGAACAAAAGGTGGAGGAACAGGGAACAGGCTTTATTATATCCAGTTTTATAAAAGGAATAACAATCATTACTGCCTCCCCAGCAAGTGACAGCAACTCCAAAATTGTCACCTTCCTCTTCCTCTTAATTCTTTCCAGTGTCCACAGTGGACCTGAGAGGGCTCTCAAAACACAAAATTGCTTTTGCTAGACTTTCTAACATTAAACGAGAAGATGAGCACACATTGGAAGTGGGGGATTTTACTTAACCCAAATAAACTTGGTTTATCTCATTATAAGAAAAAGAAAGAAAGACATACTGCCTAGGAATATGAATATGTTTTTACAATTGATTCAAGATTCAGAGTGTGAATTTTTTAATACTTAATATCCTAAATTGTTTTCTTCATTTCCACCAAAATAACTCTGCAAGTTCAGAGTTTATATTTTAGACTATTTTTCCCAAATGAGTGGAATAAAATTACCATATGTTTCAGCAATATAAAATAGTTTTACAGTTTAGCACTTGCAAAACAACCCCCATCAATCACCAGCAATAACCGAGGTGCTTTATATACCAGAAAACTTAGGCTTAGATTGGAACATCACTGATTGGTGACAAAACAGTTTTTGCCTTTCTAGTTTCTGGCATGTCTTCTCATCAATAGGTGCTAAGTCTAAGGTAAAGTCAATCTTGTGGCTTTATTCAAAATATTTCTAGGGCCTGGGGTAGATGGTGAGAAAATCCTATCCTGTTATTAAAAAGTGTAACCACAAGTGTTTTCCTGTGAGTACTGCTTGAGGAAAATTCCTTGAGGTCATTATTATCTGTCTAACACCTTTACAAGAAGTGTTTAGTGATCTTATTAAATACTGGTTGAATCTGCTAAGGGAATGAAGTTGCTTATTCCTTGAAAGTAAGTGTATTAACATGAAAACCAGTTATCCTCCAAACCCCCCAAAAGAAAAGTCTGTGTTCTATTCTTACATACTACTTTCTGCCAAAGTGTTTATTTCTGTTCAGCAGTTAGGGACAAAGTTACTTTTATGAGAAATATGCTGGAATAGTACTTTAGAACTTTATTGCTAACAGATATCAAAATTCAGTTAAGAAAGGTGAATGCCACATGAACAAATTTAATTTCATCCATGTTATGATGTGTACATATGTATTATTATTACATATCTCACATATCCCTATATAATGAAAAATACCAGATCTTAATTTTCTCAAGCTAGTAAATATTTCCTTCCATCTCTCCTAAACTGGAGAGCAACCAATTTCATAGTCAACAGCACTGGAGAAATACCAGTATAGAGAAAGAAGAGGGCTAAGTAGCAGATATGCTGTCTTTTATTCATTCATTCAACAAATATCTGTTAAACATCTTCTCTGTGTATAACTGCTGACTCACTATGGCATATAAAACTGACAGTCCAAGGAATAGTTTGCAATCCTTGGAGACTACTTAGTAATTCAGGAAAGCCATTCCACTTCTCCTCCTAGGGTTGAAGATGAAGATCCTCAGACACATAAAATAAGTCTCACTCCCTCTCTCTTTATGACCCAGTCAGTATAATACATCTATGAGTTCTTCCCCAAAAGAAAGTAAACCAAGAATGTAGACTACATTGAAACATGATCAAAGTGTGGAACTTTTTGTAGGTTGCATTTTTCATTAGATTTTGTAATAAATTATAGAGGCAGTGTTAAAAAATTGAACAGTTTATAAATATGAGTTCTCATTAGCATATATTAAATGTTATTTATTGGAATGTTAATAATTTATTAGTTTTAAAATTAATTATCAAATCTCTTTACACAATTAAGTCTAATTAATGCAGAGGGATTTCAGAGGGAGGATGTTCTGAAATCCTTTCACTCTTCTAAAAAATTATTATTAGAGAAATAGCGTGTGTCAAGGTTGTTGCACAGCCCCAAGCACGGCTCAGTTATTGGGCAGGGCAAGAGTTACATGGAACAGCGTTTTCATCGTTTGGTACTAGGATCACTTGAGGCTCAGGAAACAAACTGTTCTAAGGGTAATCACACAATAAGGTGAGAAATTGAGGGCTATTGAGTGGCTTTGTGCCAGTTAGAGAGAAACTCCTGTAGGGAACTCTAATGTTCCTTTTTCTGTATCCTAGAGTTGCCAACTGCCACACTGGACTCAAAGCTTCTTAGGGAGAGGAGGATGGTTTCACATTCATCTCTGCATATTGACATACATAACAACAACTGACACAAGAGGAACCCCTGTGATTAGTTGTCAGGTGAACGAAGAATTTCTTCCCCAAATCCCAGATTTTCTCATTCATGTAAACATTTTGACCACCTACCATATATCAGATATTGTGGCAAACTGTTATAAAAGACAGCTAAGGTTATCTGTTTCTGCATTTAAAAAATATGAAAACAGTACCTTCTTAGTGCTATCAGAATAAATGAAATAAAGAGAACTTAGCTTAGTGCCAAATATGGGAACCACTCCAAAATTTTAGTTTTCATAATGTCTCAGGGTGCCATGCCACAGATGAAAGCTAGATTTTTGCTCCTTTCTGATAACAGACACCAAGAATTTTCACAGGTGTACTCCTTGAATTGCACAGTAAGGCTGGGGCTAGGGGAAGACAAGAAGGGAAGGAAGACCCAAAATTTAAATATAAGGGTCAATCTCAAGGTTGTATAAGTACCACCCTGTACCAGTTCAACATGGAGAAAGAGCACCTCCTTAAATTTTGCACTCTAGTACTTCCTTGACTTCCAGCACTGTTGAGGAATCTCACTAATGAAGATGAATCACCTGAGAACTATTAAAAGTAGTCTTCTTTAGGAGTGTGGAAAACTATCCTCGTTTTGTGGAAGAGGTAAAATAAAATGATTCTATTTTCAGGACTTAAGAGGAAACTGCCTTTATTTATTTATTTATCTTCGGAATCTGCTTTTAATGGTTGAATAGTGTCCCCAAAATTCATGTCATGGAGAACTTGTGACTGTGACCATATTTGAAAATAAGGTCTTTGCAGACATAACCAAGGTAAGTTGAAGTCATAATGGATTAGGGTGGGCCCGCAATCCAATATGACTGTTGTCTTTATAAGAAAGGGAACTCTGAACACAGAAACAGATTGTATCAGAGAAGGTCATGAAAAGACACGGACAAAGATTGGAGGGATGTATGTGTAAGCTAAGGAATACTAAAGATAGCCAATAACTACCAGAAGTTAGAAGAGGAAAGAAATAATTATTTCCTAGAACCTCTGAATCATGGCCCTGCTGACACCTTAATTTCAGATTTCTAGCTCTCAGAACTGTGAGTCAATAAATTTTTGTTGTTTAAAGTTATCCATTTTGTGTTAATCTATTATGACATTCCCTAGGAAACTAGTGCATTGCTTCATCATTAAGTGTGAATCCCTGGAGAGGGAAGGAAGAGCACATTCTAGATCTGAAAATTAGAGGACAGAAACCATGACAACATAGTGTTTTCAGGGCCTCCTATTTCTCTGGGAGGGAACTATGCATGTGAACCGAAAGAAAAATGAGTTCTGAAACCGTGGGAGCCAAAAAGTGGGGGCACCTGTGAGTTAACTTGGCATTGGAGAGGGAGGTGCCTCCCTTCTTCAATGGAAGTCTCTGGTGGCATCTCACTATGAATTTCAGGAGAGTAAAGAGCATCTTCTCATATCTTTAGGGTCAGTGCTCATCAGAGACAAAAGTACTAGTAAGGATCAAGGAAACAGAAGTTATCTCTTTAAGTGAGCGTGGAAGCTCTCCTTTCTTTGGGCTTTCTATACTCTCAGAGATCCTGGGAAATTTGAAGATAAACAATACTAAGAAAATTTGATGCATGAAAAAGAAAAGCTATGAAAGCTTTTGCAGAAAGATGACCAACACTGAAAGATAAATAGGAGCTAACCAAAAGAATAGGTGGAAGGACAGTTCAGGTAGATAAAATATCAAAAGTGAGCACCTAGGCTTGGTAGTGAAATGGCACACTAGACCTCTGAAAAGAACTTAAAAAGACCAGCGCACAGATGAAGAGCAGGAGTTTCAAGACATGAGATGAAGTAAATGTTCTATGAGGCAGACTGGGAAACGTGGACTTTGTGGGAGTGGAGGAAAACCACTGGATCTTAAAACCAAGGCCATAGTGGAGATAACTCCAAACACATTTCCAAATGTTAATCATTGTTGGTTTCATTAGAACTGTAGTATCACCCTACAATTGCTTTGTGAGCTTAATGGGTGTTAGTGTGCTAGCCTAAGAATTACATCAGTATTTTTTATATTTCTATATGATCCTGAATTCCAAATAACCAATTTTCAGAAACACAGTCTATTTCTAAAGGCAAGCTAGCTATCCCTAAAAACTTGCCACACACAGAGATGGCAAGTTTGAATCTGGAGAAGGAATACAACTAATTCATCATAAATGATTATCTGGTACCATAGCTTTCTGAATAGTTGATGAGCAAATCTACCACTTCAATTATTCACATGCTCTTTTTCATTGAGAAAGCCAGAAATGTCACCATAGATCTTGATAAAATTGAACCAGGGGCCACAATTAAAGTGGTTTGAAAAATTCCCTGACCCCCACTTCTACCATGAAGTAATAGAGCTTGGAGGGAATGAGACAGAGAATCCCTTCCCAACCTGACCAAACCTGGTGATCCTTGGACAATCATATTTTCATAGCAATCCCTCGAAAACTCCACTCACTTAATTTTAATATGAAGGATACTACAAGCCTGTGCTCCCAGACTTGCCAGTAAAAAGCAATGGAGATTGAATAAGGGTGACAGCAGCTTTCCTTGAATTCTCTTCCTGTCCATGAATTAAATCCTCATAGAGGTGAGACTCTCATCACCATGCAGCCCCAGGAAAGGACATGACTGATTGAGTTTATATTATAATACCTGGTACCTCTCATGCCTCCAGGAAGGAGACATAAAATAAAGATGCCTGTACCATGAAATCATCAAATATGTTCTTCAGAATTCAAGGACTTAAATTATTCATTGACTGGGGCATTTCTTTTTTTGAAGGAGAATTAAAGGTGAAAAAAAAAAAGCCCTAATCTTTCTGTCACAAAATAAAATATCATCCCTAATGTTGAAATTCACCCTCAGAACACAGTATAATCCCATATTATAACCAATTTTGCAAAAAGTGAAAGTGTATGCAAAATAATATAAACAAAAGGAAAAGAAAGCAACTGAGTATGAGAAAATAGCTAACAGCAAATGACATTTGGAATGAAAGATAGAAAACCCACACTGTTTTGTTTCATATACAAATAGATCGAGAGCAGAAATGCACTAGAGACATTTGATAATCAATATAACATTACCCTGAAGGCCATATACGACTATAATCTTAAAAACAAGACCCAAGGAAATGGAACATTCAAATTAGAAGGACTTTTAGCAACAAAATGGTAAAAAAGAAATGCCTTAATGTACTTTGATATTGGGGAATTTTTAACTGTAGGGTTATTTTTCACAACCAGTTTTGCCAAGCAATGTTAAGGAGAGGGGGGAAAAAATGTCTTCAGTCTTTCCTGTCACTGTAGCCTTGGTAATCACCACAATTCAACATGACACCATAACTTGTAAGAAATTCTCCCTGGCATCCATTTAAGTGGACACTAATTGGAAAGTTCAGTGAACAGAAAAAGGCTGTGAACAATATATATTTCAACATGCTGTACCCAATCCTGACCTTAAATGACAAGGAGGGGAAAAATGGCTCAACACAGCCTCTGCCTTCAGTTCTGTACTGTGAAAACATGGTGTGCATTAGCTTCAGAAAAAATGCCAAGCTCATGGTGAGACCTCAGTAAAACCCAAAATCCGCATGAGAATTGATCTGCTCCACATTCATCCCTACAAAAGGAGCATCTGTGTTCCTTGCAGTGAAGTTAGGGGCTTCATGGATGAGGAGGCAATGGTAAGACATTGTTGAAGACCTGAGCTCTGAAGACAGGCGAGCGAGGAGGTCAACTTTGCTCCACCTATTCTTGGGAAAAGCACTTCTCCTCCTAGAGTTGCCATCTGTAAAGTGGGTCCAGTGATGACAATAGGGTAGACTATTATGAGGGATGACATTGATGATATGAATACAGCACAGCACTTGCCACATAGTTAATGCTGCCGTGATCATGGTAGCACACACTGAGAATCACATGCAAAAAATCTCTTGTCTCTCACATTAACCTTGTGTGATAAATAGTATGATTATGCCCACTTTATGGAGGAAAAGACTAAACAAGACACAGTGTGAAAGAATAAGCAACTTGTCTACCATCACACAGCTGTTGAGTGGTACACTGACACTTTCATTTTAATTTTTAAATTTTATTTGTTCTAATTAGTTGTACATGACAGTAGAATGCATTAATACATTTTGATAGATCATACATAAATGGAGTGTAATCTCTCATTTTTCTGATTATACATATTGCAGGATCACATCGGTCATGTAGTCATATATGTACTTGAGGTAATAATGTCTGTTTCACTCTACTATCATTTCTTCCTCCATACCCCTTCCCCTCCCTTCACTCCCTTCTACCTAATATAAAGTAACTATTCTTCCCTATCCCCACCTTATTGTGAATTAGCATCTGTATATCAGGGAAAACATTCTGCCTTTAGTTTACTGGGTTTGCTTATTTTGCTTAGTATGATATTCTCTAACTCCATCTATTTGCCAACAAATGCCAGAATTTCATTCTTCTTTAAAACTGAGTAATATTTCATTGTATTAATAGGCATTCAGGTTCCAGTTTTCACATGCTACATCCATTTTATTCATCATATTGAATAAATAAAGGAAGGAATGGTATTTATTCAGGGAATAATCCTGGGAATTCTAAGAATTTTAGAAGGCTGTTGATGAAAACAATTTTTGGAGAAATTGTCCCATTAGTGCCTGGCTGCTGGATCTTCTGATGGAACAAAGAGAACTGTGTAGGATACTATGAAATTCATAGTTTCTATTGTCCAGCATTCTCTATAAACACTGAATTCTGTGAACAGATTCTACTCCATAGTCATTAGGTTTAACGTGCACTCAGGCCCAATCAGTTACAGAACTTGCTTTCCTGGGCACAGTAAGTAACTTCAGAGATGGACACATAAGGGAAGCTAGTCAGAATCCTCTCCTGGAGCTGCTAGAGTTACTAGGAGAGAAAAGTTCCCTTTCAAGTGAGATTTCAAAGATAAAAAAATGCGAGTCCAGGGTATTTAGTGTCAGTCCTCTGATTCTTCAGTGTCCATATTTCATGCTGTGGGTCAAAAGCCTATTTTCAGAATGCAGGCAAGACAGAACAAGTAAAATAAGAGATGCAAAGTGAAATTCCTAGCAAGACCCAGTTCTCTAACACTCCATTGCCACAGTTCAATCCTCTGAGCTTGCCCCAATACTCTTCCTAGCCATGTGAGGTAATGTATTTCTTTTCTGTAAAAGTTAGTCTGTTACCGAAGAGTCTTAAGATCCCTGTTCAAAGTTTTCATGAAATGAATGCCTCTCTGAAATCTTGTTAGCTTATGTAGCTTGACATCATTTGCTCCCTGCATTGGAATGTTTGTTAGTCAGCTTTATGTTTCTGTGACCAAAATACCAAACAAGATGAATTTAGACCCAGATAAAAAAGTGTATGCCTATAATCTTAGCAACTTAGGAGGCTGAGGCAGGATAATTACAAGTTCAAAGCCAGCCTCAGCAACTTCACAAGACCCTGTCCCAAATTAAACATTTAAAAAAAAAGGGTCAGGAATGTAGCTCCATGGTAAAGTATCCCTGGATTTAATACCCAGTACAAGAAGAAAAAAAAAAAAAAAGACCAATTTAGAGAAGGGAAATTTTATTTTGGCTTATGGTTTCAGAGTCTACAGTCAGCTGGTTCCACCACTATGGGTCCAAGATGAAGTGGAGTATTGTGGCTGAAGGACTCAATAGAAGAAAGCTACTCAGCTCATGGTAGGATCAGGAAGCAGAGAGGAAAGGAAAAAGGCCACAGGGAAGATGCACCCTCCTTCCAGGGCATGCTCCAAGTGACCCACCTCCTCCAGCCATGCCCCACCTGCTTACAGTTACCACCCAATCCATTCAAACTGTGATAGACTGATTAGGTTTCAACCATCATTATCTAAACATTTCACCTCTGAATACTTCTGCATTGACACACAAGCTTTTGGAGAACACCTCAAACACAAACCATAACAGAATATAAACTCTATGAGAGAAGAAATCTGGAGTGTTCCATTTCCTGCTCTATCTTCAGCACCTAGAAGAGAGCCCTGCCCGTAGAAATACTTAGTAAAACGTGGTGAAAAAGTGAGTGGACAGATGAACCAGTAAGTGAGGCAGATTCAAAGTCCAGGACCCCAAAGCTCTCTCCAATGAGGCATTTTATGAAGACAAACTCTAAAGTTGATGAGGTGCAAGATATCTCAGCAGGACGCTGTGCTGACCAAGCCACTTTAGGAACTTCACAAAGGCAAACCTCCTACCCTTTGCATGGGAAGACAGTGAATAAGGTTTTCTCCAACCGCTAGGAGGCCTCAGGCAGACATCTATTGACTAGGCAAGTGGTCTAAACTTGATGGGCTGTCTTATTTAGCCTTTTTGCTGCGGTGACTAAATGATCCAACCAGCACAATTATGGAGGAGGAAAAGTTTATTTGAGGGTTCACGGTTTCAGAGGTCTTAGTCCATAGAAGGCCGGTTCCATTCCTCCAGGCTCAAGGTGAGGTAGAACATCGTGGCGGAAAAGCGTGGCAGAGGGAAGCAGCTTTCATCATCAGGAAGCAGAGAGAGAGAGAGAGAGAGAGAGAGAGAGAGAGAGACTCTCTCTACTCTCTAGATAAAAGTGCATACCCCATAGCCAAATGCCCCAATTCCCACCTCCTGCAGCCACACCCTACCACTGATTGGGTTAAGACTTTTAAAACCCAATCATTTCTCCTCTGAACCTTCCTGCACTGTCTCACATGTGAGTTTTTGGGGGACACATCTCACGTCCAGACTATAATATGGGCCTTCTTCCCATAGAACCAGAAACAATTCCGAAGGTTTTTTTTTTTTTTTTCAAGTTCATGCAAGGTGTGGAAATGATAATAAAATGAGGCATTATAATGTTCTATGTCTTAAATACCATGAAATTCAACCCTGCCTTCTTGACCAGGGTTGTGAGAAATGATCTTGCATACTACACAGTAAATGATAGTGAATAATGAGATACAGGTTTCTCCAGTAGAAAAGAAAAAAAAAAAAAAACATGAAAAAAATAACTGCATTGATTTTATTTCCAAACCTACTTTGGTGTCATTAATATTCTTAAGACAAAACAATTTTAATTCAATTGAGGTTTTTTTGTGTCTTTCTGCCATTTGATTTGTGAGGTATTTTTTTTCTGCATTCTTTTTTTGAGAAGGAAAGATACAATTCAAAAAATTACTATAGAACATGAGCCCTTTTAAAGGAATTGTTAAAAAAGAGAAGAAATTTAGATTTTAATATTTAAAAACCTGATCTCCCACAAGTTTTTGTTGAAATTGGCTTCATAAGATATAAGGCAGGGCTCTTTCAGAAGATTTGAAATTTTGAGAAATGTGAAAGTGTTTTCCTCTGAAAGGGGGGATTATAAAACCTAACATTTAGGGAGTACATATGTTATCAGTCACTGTAAGTGCATTATCTTATTTAACCATTACAACAAATGTTGAGAAATATAGTATTATACCTATTTTAAGAGAAGTTAAGCAACTTATCCAAGTTTACACAACTATGAAGGGGCAGAACTGGAGTTTTAAAAAGTCAGACTCCTGCACCTTTGATTTTACTTGCTAAGTCTTTTCCATGCTAGGTTGCTTAGGGAGGTACATTTGACAATACTATCACAAACAGAAAGCATAAGCTGTTTATGTAGAATCATTTGTTTAATCATTTGACCAAACTTGGCAGTACATATTGAAGGACTGATGTAACCTGAAGGAAACCAGGTTGTTGTGACCCTCAAGCTTATTTTATACATGAACCATACATCCACACAAGGTAGAACCAGCCCCCCAAATTAACTATGAATGCTTTAGTCTTGCACACTTTGCTGATGTGGTCCAGAAGACAGAAGAGAAAAAGGGAGTCTCCTCACATAACAGAAGTCCCCAAAGGTATAATACTTTTAAGTGCATTTCTTGTGCTAGATGTTGTTCTTGGTCCTTAGGACATAATCATGAACAAGACACCCTGGAGCTTACATGGAGGACCAGACAAAAAACATGTAAACAAATTCATCAAACTAACCATTGCAGATTAGTAAGCGGTAGGCGAGACAAGAATCTGATGTTATAATGAGGAACGGAATTGGTGGGGAGAGCTACTTTTGTATTTTGTGGTCAGCAAATGCATCTTTGAGAAGGGGGGTTTTGATCTGAGTCCTAACAAGAAAAGCAAAGAGAGACATTGTAGACAGAGAATTCAGCAAATGAGAAAGTCATGGGTCTATCCTGAGAGAGACAAAGAGACTGGGGTAAAGTGAAAGAGTAACAGGCAGAAAGGAAGATGAAGGGATATGGGCAGGACCTCATGGTCCAGAATAATTTGGATTTCATTCTCAGTAGGGACTCAATAGAGGCAAACCTCATGTCCCTTTCAGTAGAGTGGGAAGCTCTGTAGAATTTGCACAGGAGTGACTGAGATTTGTTAAATGATACTCTGGCTGCTGTTTGAAGAATGACTGTGAAGGGCTGCGGAGGAAGGATAAATGGAAATCCCCCATACCTTCAATCTGTTTGGCATTGCCTTTCAATTTGTTCATAGCATTCAGTTGGTTTATTAGATTTGGTGTCTGTTGCAGGAACCCAAGTACCACAGGCTTAGATCTTTTTCTAAGGGAAAGAAGATGTATTTGTAAAGGTTAAGCACCCCTAATCTAAAAGCCCATATGCACCAAAATTCAAAACTGTTTGTGTACCACTATGATGCACAAGTGGAAAATTCCCCACCTGGCCTCATGTGATAGATCACAGTCAAACTGTGGGTATACTAAAAGTATTGTGTAAAATTTCCTTTCTGCAATATATAGAATGTATATTCAAAACATAAATGAATTTTATGTTTACTTGAGTCTTATTTCTAAGATGTCTCATTATTTATGTTATGGTTTAGGTATGAGGTGTTCCCCAAGCTCATGTGTGAAACATTGCAAGGTTTACAGGGGAAATGATTGAGTTATGAGAGCCTTAACCCAATCCAGGTAATTAATCCCCTGATAGGCAGGTAGGGTACAACTGGAGGTGGATCCTTGGGGGTGTGCCTTTGTATTTTGACCTTGTTGAGCAGAGCTTCCTGATCATCATGTTCTAAGTCACTTTCCTCCACCACACACATTTGTCATTATGTTCTGCCTCATCTCAGGTCCCAAGGAATAGAGTCACAATTTATGGACTATGACCTCTGAAACTGTGAGTCCCAGAATAAACTTTTCCTCCTCTAATTGTTCTTGTCAGGTCTTTTGGTCACAGCAGCAAAAAGGTTGACTAAAATATTTTGTGTGTGTGCATGTGTGTGTGTGTGTGTGTGTGTGTGTGTGTTCCAATATCTGAAAAAAATAATTCCAAATCTGAAACACTGTCCCAAGAATTTCAAATAAGGGGTATGATAATCTAAGTCCACTGAACCTACTATGATGGACTAGAAAAGAGATGAAGGGGCTCAAGTTGTGGCTCAGTGGTAGAGCACTTGCCTGGCACATGTGAGGCCCTGGGTTCAATCTTCAGCACAACATATAAATAAATAAATAAAATAAAAGATCTGTTGACAACTGAAAAATATATATGTATTTAAAAAAGAGATGAAGGATGATGCTTATGTTTGGACATGCTTCATACTGATATGTACAGACAGGAGTAAGGAAGGGACAAAGAGTTGAAAAATGTTAAAGTTCTATTTTATCTGAAGGAATTTTGACTTAATTTGTTAGATAATGAAGAAATGAAGGAACTTTAAAAGGATACTTATTATTTTACTTTGTTTATAATAAATTTTTATTGAAATATAATTAATTAAACTATAATTAACTTAAAGCACTATAACCCTTCCTCTGGGAATGCCCCCTCTCAAAAGGGCCTGTGGTAATTTACTGCTTTTCTGTTGCTGTCTTGAAATTCTTAATAATTTTATCATTTTGTGTGTGTGTGTGTTTGGTGGAGAGCAGGGTGATACTGGGGATTGAAATCAGGGGCACCCTAATATTGAGCTACATCCACAGCTCCTTTTTATTTTGAGACAGATTCTTGCTAAGTTGCTGAGGTTTGCCTTGGACTTGAGATCCTCATGCTTCAACCTCCCCAGGTCATGGGCATTACAGGTGTGTGTCACCATGCCTTAATATAATTTTATTTTTGAACTTGTGTTTTGTAAGTGGTGTCCTATGGAGCAATTAAGCCATGTATGTGAGCAGAGGAAATTTGTGCGGGTCTACTGTTTCTTGCCATTCCATTTTCATTTGTGATGCCCCATGAGCATGGAATTTCAACAGGCCCATGAGCCATGGAAGTTTAAGAAGATGCAAGGTCAGTACAGAATAATTGTACTTGTAAACCAAGCTTCCAAAGAGTGTTAGTAGTATATGAACATATCTAAAAACGAGGCAAAATGTATTTATTATACTACTATTGATAGACACTGACGTATCTTCAATTTAGGGCTATTATGAATAGTGCTACTATGAATTTTCTTGTATGTAACTTTTAATGTACAAATATACCTATTTCTAGTGAGTACTTTTCTATGAATAGAATTGCCATGTCATAGGATAAGTATATATTCAGCTTTTGATGATAATAGCCAGTCTTTCAAAGTAACGATATAAATTCCCTGTCTCTGCCAGGGATGATAAACATTCTATCTGTTTGCATGTCTTTTCCAGCACTAGTATTGTTGGGGTTTGTTAACTCTCCTGGTGAGCGTGTGGTGGTATTTAATTGTGGGTTTAATTTGCAGATCCTTACTCTTCAGAAAGTTTTAGCACTATTTCAGATCTTTATTGGTCATTTTTAGATCCTCATTTATAAAATGCATGTTACCCATGTTTTATTAAATTCTTGCTTTTTAAAATTATTTTGTGAAGTTTTTATATGGGCTAAACTACACCTTTGTTAGATGACTATATTGCAAATGTCTTCCACTCTGAAGCTGGAGTTTTCACTTTGTTATGTTTCTAGTTTTAAAACAAGTTTTTAATATTTTCCTTTTAGTTAATGATTTTTGTGTATGCTCCATAATTGCCTTATCTTCCACATTTATCTCAATGTCCCATGTAGAATTGATTTTTTATGTGTGATATGAGAGAAGTGTCAACATTTCATTTTTTTCCACATGGATAGCCAATTGACCCAACAGTATTTATTGAAAAAGTCATCTTCCCCCACGGCACTGCAGCATTATCTTTCTCATAAATCAAGGGTCTATATATGTAGAATCCATTTATAGAATCTGCTATGTCTATACTTGTTGAAAGGGTTCTTTTATCAGACCAGTTTCTCATTCTTTTGCATTTTTATGTATCCCAAACCTGTTTGTCTAGCCTTGTCAAATATTACATTTTCAGAATTTCATTTGATTTCTTGTAGTATAACTTATCTGAAGTACATATTGATCTCTAGTATTACAGACCTCCAATTTTGTTCTTATCCCTGATTGTCTTGTCTATGCCTAACCCCCCATTAAAGGGTTTTGATAAAGAGATAAAATGATTATCGTACTTTCTTAGGGATTTTATGGTGTCATAGATACACAAAAATGAATGGAAATAAGGGTCTACTAGTACCTTGACATTAGAAATAAAAATTAAAGAACAGATCAAAGGATGTGACAAAAATGGGGTCATGAGGACTCTGACTGATTGAATGTAGGAAAAGAAGTGAAGGGTGTAGTTAAACGTGACTGCAAATTTTGAAGTGTAGACAACTGTAAAAATGGTGAAAACAGTCATTGAAATAGAAACAGCAGAACAAGAGTTGGTTTGAGGAATAGGGGAAAAGAAGAGTTTAATAGACAACATGTGGAATTTAGAGGATTTAAAAAAACCATACCTGCTAGTGTCCAGCAGAAAGCTGGAGATGGTGGACTGGAGGTTGAGAGAGATCAAGACTAGAGAGAGAATCATAATTATATGCACTTATTTCAATATGTCGTAGATTAAACATGAATTCAAGGGGAGAATGCATGGAGAAAAGATAGAAGAAGAATGGATAATTGATAGTGGAGATCAAAAATATATCCAAAACAGTGAGTCAAATTAAAATTGGACTGAGGATGGAGGGAAAAAGGAACAGGGAAAGAACAAACAGGAATAGGAGGAAAAATAATTTAAACAAGTTTATAGAGAGGGTTTAGCTATATCTTCATTGCAACATTGAATCCATATAGTGATTCAAGCATCCTACTACAAAATTATTTGGTGGGACATTCATGTGGCAGAGCCTCTGAAACTATACCACCCTTTGTTTGTGCAATTGTGACCATTGCTGCTGCCTTCCCAGCAGAAGTTTGGTGGGCTGATAGGGTAGAGGTTTGGGGTCCCTGGGTTTATTGTTGACATGGGTAGAATTGAAGTGCAGCAGATGTGGGTAGGTAGCTCCTGATTCCTTACATTATTAGAGTATTCTTCTGAAGAATTAATACCTAAATTGATCAGGGATCATAAAAAAAGTGTTCTAAATCATAAAAATAATGTCTTGCTTCCTGATTGCACTCAAGAATTTTTATCATATTATATTATATTCTACATAGTTCAACTCTGGAATATTGATGATTCACAAATAAAGAATATTAAATGTTCTCAAAGGCCTGTGTACCAGGTTAATTTATACTCTGAAAGACAGATGAGGTGTTAACTACATTCAGGTTGCACTTCAATGGTTTGAAAGGTAATTGTTTTATATTCCCAGAGCTTAAAAGAGACTTCCAAAAATAGAGTAGGCTGTCAAACACAAAGACAATAAAACATTTGAATTGTTGTTTTCTTAACATTCCTTTCGATTCTGTGATTTATCTAACATTAAAATACTTCACACCAAATAGACGATGGTGAAAGGTAACATTATAGAGAAAGTTCCACCATTGTTGATTAGAGATTTGTACTAATAATTTTTCTGCTTTAGAAAAAGTAGAAAATAGGATTTGGAAAAAGTTGAATTTCTAAATTTAGAAAAAGTAGAAAATGGGGGGAAATGCTTTTCCATCTTGACAGACCCTCAGTATAAATGTGAAGACCTGAACCATATTTAGAAGCAATATTATCTTTCCTATGTCATCTATCTGATCTTTGGGATATGATGGGTTCGGAACATGTTAGCCCACATGACACTGTGGCATTAGAAAAAACAGCAAGCAGTAAGGTAACTCTGACTTTCCCCCTCACCCACTCTTCCTTGAAGCTGACCATAAATAAGTCATAAAATTTTCATTTCAGAGGTGTCCATCCTATACCCAGAGGACAGAAAAGTCCTTTTCTCTAAAGACACAGGGACACTGAAAAAACTCTGAACAAACAGGCTGTGCTAAGTTCCCTCTAGCTTATTGCCATTAGATCATAACCTCTTTGGCCAATCATGTTTCTGCATAATCATATACTTCATTACCAAAGTTAGTTTAAAATGCACAGGTTTTCCTGTTTCTTTGAGTTTTTATTTCTGAAGGCCCTTGTTTCACAGAAAACTTACATTACATACATTTCTATGTTTTATTTGTTTATAACCTTTATTATCATAGGGGTCTCTGTTGTGAACCTAATGAAGGATGAGAGATCTTTTCTCCCCAACAGAAAAGAGAAGTTGAAGGTAAATAATGGAAGATTTCTCTTGAGTAGTTTGTATTTTGCTCCTATAATAAATATCACAAGATGGATGCTTAGTGTGGACCTTGAATATCCTCCAAAGGCCCATTTGTTGAAGGCTTGGTCCCCAAGATGTCACTACTGGGGGGCAATGGAACCTTTAAGAGGGGGACCCAATGGATGTTCCTTAAGTCACTGGGTGTTATAGGACCCTAACACTTTTCTTTTTCTTTGCTCCCTGGATCACAAGGTTGTTTTGCTCTGCCACCTGCTCCCCATCATGATGTGCTGCCTCATTTTGGTCCAAAGCCACTGGTCAGACTACCCATGGATCAGAACCTCCAAAATCTTGAGCCCAAATAAAACTTTTTCTTTTCTTTTTTTTTTTTTAAACTTTTTCTTTTATAAGCTAATTACCTTGGATATTTTGTTATAGGATAGAAAGATGACTAACACATGGAGTAATTTATGAATGATACAAGTTTATTTGGCTCATACTTCTTATGGTTGGAAAGGTCAAGAATGAAAGGCTGCATCTGGCAGGGCCTTTGTGCTACAGTGGAAGTTATTGCATGGTAAGGAGTTCATACACACATGCACAAGAGAAAGAAAGACAAAGGTGGGAGAGAGCACGCAAGAGAGGACTAAACTCACTTTTTTAAAAAAAATTTTTTTTATTGTAAACAAATGGAATACATCATGTTGTTTCTCTGTTTGTACATGGAGTAAAGGCATACCATTTGTGTAATCATAAATTTACATAGGGTAATGTTGTTTGATTCATTCTGTTATTTTTTCCCTTCCCCCCCACCCCTCCCACCCCTCTTTTCCCTCTATACAGTCCTTCCTTCCTCCATTCTTGCCCCCCTCCCTAACCCTAACTCTAACCCTAAAACTATCCCTTCCCACCCCCCATTATGTGTCATCATCCACTTATTAGCGATATCATTCGTCCTTTGGTTTTTTGAGATTGGCTTATCTCACTTAGCATGATATTCTACAATTTCATCCATTTGCCTGCAAATGCCATAATTTTATCATTCTTTATGGCTGAGTAATATTCCATTGTATAAATATACCACAGTTTCTTTATTCATTCATCAATTGAAGGACATCTAGGTTGGTTCCACAATCTGGCTATTGTGAATTGAGCAGCTATGAGCATTGATGTGGCTGTATCTCTGTAGTATGCTGATTTTAAGTCCTTTGGGTATAGGCCAAGGAGTGGGATAGCTGGGTCAAATGGTGTTCCATCCCAAGTTTTCTAAGGAGTCTCCACACTGCTTTCCAGAGTGGCTGCACTAATTTGCAGCCCCACCAGCAATGTATGAGTGTACATTTCTCCCCATATCCTCGCCAACACCTGTTGTTGCTTGTATTCTTGAATGTATCGTCATTCTAATTGGGCTGAGATGGAATCTTAGGGTGGTTTTGATTTGCATTTCTCTTATTACTAGAGATGTTGAACATTTTTCCATATGTTTGTTGATTGCTTATAGATCTTCTTCTGTGAAGTGTCTATTCATTTCCTTAGCCCATTTGTCGATTGGATTATTTGCATTCTTGGTGTAGAGTTTTTTGAGTTCTTTATAGATTCTGGAGATTAGTGCTCTATCTGAAGTATGATTGGCAAAGATTTTCTCCCACTCCGTAGGCTCTTTCTTCGCATTCGCTCTTTCATCTCATCGTTTGCTTCCCTGATCATTTTAATTATGTACATTCTGAACTCCCTTTCTGTGATCTCTTCTGCCATGCTGTCGTTGGATTTTATTGATGTAACATCTAGATTTGTTCAGGGCATTTTCTTCCCTTGTTTTCTCATATTGTTCAGGAATCAGTGGGTCATTAAGATATTGCAGATTTCCTCTATTGACTTATAATGTCCCTGAAGATTGCTAGTATATCCCCTCTTATCCTTCAGTAGCCTGAAGTCTTGGAGGAAGTTGATAATGCAGAGCTCCATGAAGAAGCTGCCTCTCTAGGGGTGGTGACCCTCAGTTGGGTATATTCCCTGATAGTGGGCAGAGGCGCCTCCACTTGTTGACCAATGGTCATCCAAAGGGGAACTAGGCTGCGGGCTGAGGCAAGGCCTGTTTGTGCCTGTGTCTCTGGTTTTACTGTCCTTGTGGGAAAACCTCACCCGGCAGGGAAGACTCACCCGGTGGGGAGGTCTCGCTGGTCAGTTGCCCTCCTAGAGGTTCCCCTCAATCTACAACTACCGCCTGGGCTGGGCTGCCTTCCTCTGCAACGTTCCCAAGGGCCCGGACCTACTTCCTGGGCCTGGGAACCTCACCCTTCGCAGACGAGTCTCCTTAGGCTACCTCTCCTCAGAGAATCTGCCCGCAGTCCTGGAACCTTCGCTCCGCCCCTAAGCGTGTCTCTGTGAGGCTCTTCCAGCAAGAAGTCGCCTAGGTCCTGGGACCCTGCTCTGCACCTAATCGCCTGGCTATGCAGCCCCTCCTCTGAGCTGCCACCTGGAGCCGTGTACAATAGCTCCGAGACCCAGAGACCCGCCACACACCTCTTCCTCTGGACAGTCGCCCGGTGTTCTGACGCAGTCACTAGGAGTCCAAGCAACTCACTTCACGTCTCCTCCTCCCGCCAACCGCCCATAGCCCTAGGCAGTCACTCCGAGTCCAAGTGACCTGCCCTGTTCCTCCTCCTCCTTGGGGTAGCCCCCAGGGTGTTCAGGAGCGGTCGCTCGGAGACCAAGCGACCCACCACGCTCCTCCTCCAAGCAGGTCACCGGTGTTCAGGAGTGGTTGCTTTGAGTCCAATCAACTCACCACTCGCCTCCTCCTCTGGCAACCGCCTGTAGCTCTGATGCAGTCACTCCTAGACCAAGTGACCCGCCCCGCTTCTCCTCTTCCTCCGGGCAGCCCCCCGGTGTTCAGAAGCAGTCGTTCTGGGTCTAAACAGCTCGCCACGCAGCTCCTCCTCTGGCAACCGCCTGTGGCTCTGATGCAGTCACTCCTAGACCAAGCGACCCGCGTGCTCCTCCTCTTCCTCCGGGCAGCCCCCCGGTGTTCAGAAGCGGTTGCTCTGAGTCCAAACAGCTTGCGCGCAGCTCCTCCTCAGGCAGCTGCCTGGAGCCCCAGTGGTTGCTCCGAGTCCAAGCGCTGTGCTGAGCAACCTCCTCTACGATGTTCCCAGTGGTCCGTGTTTACCGCTCCAGCAGGGGGGAGGGGCGTCTCGCCGAGCAACTCTACTTCACAAAGTTCCCTGCATTCCAGGGCTACCGCCCCATCGGGGATGCCTCCCCAACGGGAGAGACTCACCCGGCGGCTTTGAGTTGGTCCCAAGTCTCTCACTATCTCCTCTTTTGAATCCTGAATCCTGGAGCAACATGAAATGCAGCCACCCTCTAGTCCGCCATCTTGAAACCTCCTAAACTCACTTTTATAATAAACCACTTTCAAGATAGCAAACCCACTCCCACAATGATGGTATTAATGCAAATTTGAGAGAAAAGCAGTCATGATGTAATCACTCCTTAAAGATTCCACCTCTTAACACTGTTGCACCAGGAATTAAGTTTCCAATACAAGAATTTTGGGGACATATTCAAACCATAGAAAGTAGCTTGCATTAAAAGGTGCATTCCTTCCTTGGATATTGGGTACAAATTTATACTAACAAATAAGTTCCCAGGCAACATTTTTCTCCTCTCCCTATTTCCCTAAGAATAACTGTTGAAAATTCAAATAGTGAACACACCGAGTTAAGGTGCAATCACACACACACACACACACACACACACACACACACACACACATACAAGTTCTAGTGGTCCAGAGGTGCTGTATCACATCTAATAACTTGATTACTAGAGTAATTATCTCAAGAGACAGTTACTATGGTGCTCAACATCCAAGGTATTTCTACATACTTTGATAGTTTTCAAGACCAGATAAGAAATCAAAGTGTAGCAATTAAAAATATATTACCAAAACAAAACAAAATTATTTGACCAAATAAATAAATCCAGAATTACTTTCAGGTCAATATTTACAGAGTTCCTCTGGTTTATAGAGATTTTGCACTCCTAAAACCTCAAACAGCATGTCTTATTATTATCTTTGCAGTATTGAAATAATAGATAAGAGTCAAATACATATTACTTTTGCCTGCCTTTCAGTTACCTCTAAGTGTATGTGTGGGGTATGATCTGTAGTTACCTTAATGAAAGTCAAATCTTCTCAAGTGAGAATTTCAGAGTTCCAAAATTAATTTGTTAAAAATAAGAATTAATATTTAACATAGTCTAACATTGGTAAACTATCTCAAAATGTTGATTTTCTAACCAAGCAATTGATCCTGAAAAAATCCCCAGCCCAATTAGCACACTCATGATTTATAGAGTCTTTCTTTTATATTTTCAGGAATGTAACAGCTTGAATTAGATGAAAATTAAAATTCAGAGGTTGAATTCAGCTGTGTACTTGAACATTGTGTAAATTCACTGAGCTCAGACACACATTTGTTTACTTGAGAACTTTTCAATAAAATTCTTATAATATACTTGCAGCTCCAAATAAGCTGTGAAAATCACAAATTCTAAAACTATGAATATATTTTTGTGAAGTGATACACTGAAATTAACACAACACTTTTTGAATAAAAAGCCAAGGAGATACAAGAAATGTCTTCAATTTTCTTGGCTAAGGAAACACAGCTGAGGCTGTGTCTGTCCTGTTGCTGGGTAGCAATTTCTTAAGGTAGTACAAGAGTAACTTCCAGTCAAAGAAAGAGGGGAAAGTTATGCTATGCTGAGCATGCTGCAAAGTCTTCCACTTCACTCATTCCTTTGATTTGTGAAACACCTGGCAGTTTTCCTAACATCACCTATTAAATTTTCCCCTACACTTCAGGAAATCACAAAGTCACACTGTATTTTCAAATGGAATAGATCCCACTTGAATTGTTTCCAATCCCCATTAATCTAGTAGAGAGCAGATATGAAGATGAAAGACCTTTGTAATTTGACATTAAAAAAATAAGAATGACTAACATGTATGACATACTTACCATGTGTCAATCAAGGCAGTAGCACCTGACATTATTTCATGTAATCCTCACACTAGCATAGGAGCTATATTCTATATTTTATCACCTCTAAGAGGTCATCAGTGCTTTATGACATTTTAAAATACATAAATGAAAAAGGGGGAAATATTGCCAAATAAACTATGATGTAATGTTTTCTTGTCACTTTCAATTTTTATTTTATACTTGTTGAAAGATTTCTCATATTATACAAGTCTCTCTTTTGTTCTGCATTTCTTTTTCTCATCGATTTCAAAGGGATTTGGAATTTCTCCTGCCTTCAGTTGCATGCCTTGGTGGTGATAAGCATTTCCTTTGCTGTACCTCAGTAACAAAATGTAATGCAGGATAAGCTACTTGTGGATATCTTCCTTTCTTGAGTATCAGAAAGCTTTTTTTTTCTTTGCAAGAAAATCTGGAATGATGATCATTCTTCTAATGACAAATAATTATTTCGCAAATACTGAAATTTAAACTCACTGCTCTGCTTCTGCTTATAATAACATTTTTTTTTCCCTGAAGCTGATTTAAGTGGCAAACTAAATCAGCATGTGCAATGACACCAAGGCATGTAAGTGAGGTGAAGGGATGACACCGTGAACAATGATGACCAAATGTTTGTGCTCACACAATGCCAACTACATTTCAAATGCCATGTGGCCAATTGTTATGGGCTAGACATGAGCTATCCCCAGAAGGCTCCTGTATGAGACACTGCAAGAATGTTCAGAGGTGAAATGATTAGATTATGGATACAAGACCTAATCAATGAATTAACCTCCCTGATGTGGATTAACTGGATGATAACTGTAAGCAGGTGGGGTGTGGCTGGAGGAGGTAGGTCACTGGGGCCATGCCTCTGGAGTTTTTATTTTGTTGCTGGTGAATAGAGCTCTCTACTTCCTGTCATGTCCTGAGTTGCTTTCCTATGCCACTTCTGTCACAACGTTCTGCCTCATCTGGGGCCCATAGCTGTGCAGTCAGCTGATTTTGGACTGAGACCTCTGAAATGATAAGCCAAAATAAACTTTTCCTCCTCTAAGCTGTTCTTGTTGGGTTGTTTGTTCACAGCAATGCAAAGCTGACTAAAACACCAATAGTGATCATAAAATTCCATAGGCTGCACCAGTATTATTGGTTTCTGACACATGATGATGCAAAATAGATTCTTAAAATCTAAGATGTATGGTGTGTTCAAAATGTGCCCCAACAACAACAACAACAAAAAGCCCACAAGTGTTAAGAGGCCAAGTCAGAAATGTCATCTAGGAAATCCAGCTCTGGGCTGTGCTCTATGAATTGCCATACTATAATACTTTTAGAGAAATAAAGAAAATAAATCCATGCCCTTAACTTTGCCATAATGAGCTAAAGTTGGAACTCAATATAAAATCTTTCACCTTGGGTCTATGGATTTAATTTCAAACCTTTGTGGTTGTTGCTGCTTACATTTTTATTAAGTAGTGACACCAATCTTTGCATAAAGAGGCAATGGTTTCAGACTAGAGAGTTTATGATCTAAATTAAACAGGACAAAACCAGGAAGAAAAAAGAAGAGACAGAGAGAAGCTAGTGTTGGTTTCAATTTGCTTCATTTTCATGGTGCCAATTTCGTAATACTCTCTCAACTCACACTTCCCATCTCTTCCTCTCCAAATAATGTTTGAGGAATGTCAAGCAGATAATATGCTTCCCTTGTTACAAGTGAAAAATCTGAGAAGTATACCTATATTCACATAGCTAGCAAGACAATGAGATACTTCTAGCTCTGAATTCAGGGCTTGCATATTTTAAAAATATTATAATCTTATTGGTACATTTAGTGAATGGGTGAATACAATCATCATGTCTTATCACACACAAAGTCTTCTGCAAAAGAAGAATTAGACCAAACACTAGATTCTAATTAACCACCTTGAATTTCATGAGAACACACAAAGGTAGTAGTTAAGAGCAGGTGCGCTGGAGCCAGCCTGTCCTTATGCTGGATCTGTCACTAACAAGCTTTGCAAGTTTGGTCAAGTTAGTTAACCACCCTGTACCACAGTTTCCTTATCAGTAAAGTGTAGATAATAATAGCAACAAAACCATTTTAAAAAAGCTAAATTTCTCAATAAATTTTAATATAAGACACTAAAAAGAATCATCTTTAAAATAGAAATGATGAGTAAAGAAATTCAGTGAAAGGAGAAGGCACTCTTATTGTTGTTTTAAACTTGAATTGACAAACAGTTCACCTTCATTTTTTATATATGCTATTATTCATGTATACATATATGTGAGCTTCCTACTGAACCCTCAAAGGGTTATCAATTCCCAGACACAGTCTTTTGCTTACTGAATAATACTTCTGTTTAAATTTCAAGAAACATATCCACATATCATTTCCATAGTCCCAGTACTATTTGTTTATGTGCCTCAGCAAGTACATCTGATAAATACATGCTTTCTTTCCTGAAACCACACAGTCTTCTTCGTATTTGTGAGTGCACTCAGGAGACTTGGCAGCAAATGAATGCCCTTTGAATTTCCACTTTCACCTCTTCCCCTTTTAGAAAGACAGATAGTGCCACCTCTTTTCAGGATTATAAAAGTATGTTCACATGAAGGTAGTATATAGAAAAGCAATATCTGATTCATCACTGTTATTACAGTGCTACAAAAGGGTAATGGTGAAGAAAAATAGTACAGCTGTGGTGAACTATCTTAATTCAGCAAGAAGTTTATTTCCCCAACAGGAAAATCTAGGCTTAATATATGTTGCATAGGCATACAACTATAGCTACTGCATAGTACACTCTTCACATTAATGCTGTGTGGGAGAGTGGTAAATAATCTCGAGCATGAGAAAATAATAATGCTTTCATTTACAGTATACTATGTGAGCACAAGCTTGTCTTTCATATCTCTTCTTTGGATAATAGGACTCCTTTTCTACCCCCCATGATTGAAGTACAGAGTTTTCAGTGATGTAAGCTGTCCCCCTCCACCACCACACACCCACTCACAGGGACCGGCACATAATTCAAGCTCATCCAATCAGAGGGCCCCATTCCCTGGGCCACAGTGCTCAGAAATATGCTCATCACCCAGTTGAGGACAGAGTCTTTCTTCAGCTTTCCTGTTAAGTGAAAAGGAAAGATTCTATTTTCCCTTTTGTTTGAATATTGGAATCATACATGCTAGAGTTCCTTGTGGCCATATTTCCCAGCCTTTGGGAGGAAACTTACCCAATGTGGAAGATAATACAGTACAATAGGGGCAGCATGAAGCAGCAATGAGAACACATCACATCTCCAAAGCACTGTTTACCCTGTTTTACTTTGTACCCTATCCAGTGCTATTCCCCTAGATATGAGGTGAAGAGTGCCCTCTGGCACAAAGTAGTCTTAGTGAAGAGAAATAAAAGGCATCCAGGTCACTTCAAAAATCCCGTTACAGTCTCTTAGGACAATTTCTACCATTTGTTCTACAATCCTATGAAAAGTCCACTTTTATGAAGCAACTAACTCTGCTTACCTTCTTAGATAATTTAAGTTGAATTTCCTTCACTTGAAACTGAAAGAGTTCTGAAGAATATAAACTTTCTGTAACATTGCAAAATGCTCTCATATCGATAATTGCATTTCACACAAAGTTCTATTGTCTATTTAATGGATGGGGAATCAATAATGTTAAGGATTTGACTGTCACTATAGTGGAGCAGAATGTTAAAACATAGAATAAAAGAAGGTGAGAATTATATCTGTTTTTTCCATGTAGGTTCAGTGAGTTTTCCTTTAGATTATACTATGCCACATCTATTTGTCTCCAAATTCAAGCATGGATTTGGGAGGCAAGCATTCCTGGATCCTTATGTAATTATTGCTGATCCAGTTAATTGCTCTTCATTCCCCCTACTCACACTCTAGATGAGGTACTTGAAGACAAACTCACTATCAAACCCCACATTATTCACCAATGCTCTTTAATAATTAATATTTATTAAGTACTTACTATGTACCCAGTACTGTTCCAAGTACTGGATTTATATTAGCTCATTTCATCCTCAATAAATTCTTAAAAAAGAGAGATTAGAATTATTTTTATTTTAAAGAGGCACAAGGAGATTACATAACTTGCCCAGGCCATAATGCTAATAATTGGAGAAGTGTGGATTCAATGAAAGAAATCACACTTGAGAATCTGTTCCTTTGTTCACACACTCATCATGAGGTACTCAGATGGTCTTCCTTAGACTCTTGTAGATATTTTACATTACCTGTGAACCGGGGTACCCTTTCTAACCCCCACTCTCACATCTTGGATCTCTATTTCCTGTTGCATAATGTCTGCATTCTGTGGAACCTGATTATACCTCCTCATGCTCCTACCTTGGGCAGATCATTCTCTGTGCAACTCGTGACTAAAGGTAAATTAATCTTTATTGCATCTGTCCAGACAATATTTGTAGCGCCTGATCTCATAGCTCAATTCCTTCCAGTTTTCTGGACTAATTCATCACATGGAGAACTAGTATGAGGCTAAGAAATGGTCTGATTCACATCAGGGTCTCCTCTCTGGGTCTGCTTATTCTAGGATGTCTATCTGTATCTTAAGAGTCCCACAGGTTAGCTCCTGCATTTACATAAAATCATCATCTTTGTAAGTTGATCATTTCAAGATTTGCTTTCTCTGATATTCTCTTATACTTTAGCCTTTTAAATTTTTTTATTGGTTCTTTTTATTTATACTTAAATTAGCATCCATTTTGACATAGTCATAAAAGCATGAAATATAATTTGCTTTAATTCATTCTGCTGTACTTCCCCTTACCCTTTATACTTTAACTTTATAACTTGACAACCCTCTGCCTCTCTGATCTCAACTAAGTTTGTGGTTATGCTTTCTTTAGTGACTACCTTCTCTTCCCAAGATCAGTTTTATCTGGGCTGCAGAGGTACCTGTTAAAAATGGAGTCATTTATTTGGCATAACAACTAAACATTGATTCTCCTTTGCAAAGAATCATGGACACCATGGTAGTTTCCAAATAAAACCATTTGAAATCATTAATCCTTGCTTATTCCCAGCCCTTACAGTGGGTCACAACATTACATTATTTTTAAATATCTTATGGGCTACACTTCCTTCCTGGAAGTTATTCTATTGATGGAATGTGTTAAATAAATCAAAGTATTTCCTTCTTACTTGATGGTACATATAATCTCCCTGGATAAGCAGAATAGCACTTACCTCTCATTCCTAATTACTAGGTTGAATGTAAAAACTCAACTCCTTTTGACTTTGAGGAGTTGAAGCTTTCTGGACTCTTTGTATCACACATTTTTATTCATTCAAAAAGTTAGACTTCTTTCTCTCCCCTGGAACTGTTATTAACCCTTAGACAGTCAGTGGCCTCCCCTCATTGCCTCACTTCCTCTCATACACTCTCCTCATATACTCACATATCAGGCCCTTCTCCACGTTTCCCAAACTCCCAACTAAGATCTTCATCAACTGCTTAGCTACCTTAGCTACTGCCTCCTTCTCTTCTTCCAGATTTCCCCTTTCACCTACCCAATCAATCTAAAACCTCTCTGCCAAGATATTCTATTCACACAGTTAAGAACACAATAGTTAGAGCTTCACATCCATCTTTAACTTTTCATTCTTCCTTGAATTCTTACTTCTGGCTACTTTCAATCTACACATGAACAAAAATTTCCTAACTAGTTTGCAGGATTTTACAAACTGTGTGAGGAATCCTATATAAAAGATGAGTAATGCATAGTTTCCTTCATCAACTGTACTGCAACAGTATTTGGAACGATGATGGAAATGAAATTTTAATATATTAGAAACTGAAAACTGGAGAGACGAGTGCCTCCAGGGAGAAAGCATTGCTTACCAGAGGCGGATTATAACAGACACTATTATTTGTTGGTAAGAAGATGCAGCTAAAATTATTAACAAATTTCTGGAGGATGAGAGTGTGCTAGCATAAGAGTATCAGATCCCTAAGGATCACAAGTATAAGAGAATGCTCTTGAGGTTTTGCTTCTGTGCACTCACAGGGAAGATCAGGAGGAATCCTGAGAAAACTTTTCTTAACGTGCTGGCTATGGGAGAAAACAGTAGCTATAGTCAAGCACTGGCTCCATTCATCAGCTCTATGTCCCCTAAAAACAAAAGACTTGACCTGCAGGAGGAAGAGCAATGCAAACTGTAACCTGCAGATGGGTAGCAGAACACAAAAAATAAGTAAGCAATATCCCTAAGAGAGGGTCAGGAATATATGAGAAGCCCATAATCTGGACACAGTATCAGACTAAGTCTGAAACTTAATTGGAATATTAGAGAACATTCTCCCAACTACCTATCACCAGGTGAATAAATACCAAGTAATAATAACAGTGAAATATTTATAGAGGGAGAATTGAAAGAAACAGACTATCTCATGGGCAAATGGAATACTCAAAAATAACAACAGGCAGGGGTAAACATTTAGAAAATAACCTTTGTTATAGCAGCTTACTTCCAAAACACTAGAGGAATCATTAGAGGAAATTGAGGCCTGGGAACATGAAGGGTAACTGTAATAACAAGCCCAACCAAAGGCAGTCCAACTCCCAACTAAGTGTAGCACAAACCCTATACTGTAGGCCTTCCAGGAAGAAAAGACATACTCATCTCCAAACATAAAAATGATTTCCCTCTGTATCCACTGTTCTACAAGAGGTCTTCCTTTCAATAAAGGATTAGGAGACATCAAAGAAGGCAATCAAAAACCCCACTCTGAAAATACAAGGTGGTCATTACAACCACACATTTGAAACAGATGTTGAAACTATATGACAACTTTCAATACGTTAAATGGTCCTAATGGAAAAGCAGATAACATACAAGATAAGATAGGTAATTTCAGTTCGGAGATGGAAACACTAAAGAAAGTACCAAATGGTCAAGCTGGGAATCTATCAGAAATGAAGAATGACTTCAAAGGATCAGTCAATAGGACCAAAAAAGAATCAGTCAACTTGAATGTAGACCAGCAGGACTCACAAGAAGCAAAACACAAATAGAAAAACAAAGGTGAAAAAATGAAACAGAGCATCTGAGAGCTGTGAGACAATATCAGTCTAGCATATGCCTAACCGGAATTAGATGGAGAGAGAAGATGGTACAGAAGAAATAGCTGAAGATACAATGGTTTTGACCACTTTGTGAACCTAGTGAAAGACACCAATTTGATCCACAGAGCACAGAGAGAATTAAGCAGGATATATACCGCCCCCCCAAAAAAGCAACCAGAACCACACAAAGGTATATCATCTTCAAAATGCTTGAAACCAAAGACAAAGAGAAAATTTTGAAGGCAGCCAGAGAAACAAAACAATTGCCTACAGAGGTAGAATAGAAACAATAGGAGGATTGGATATTGGTATATTCTCAAAGTATCTCCTTCAAAATATTTAGATTTATATAATACTTATCAGTTCAAAATATCTATTAATTAATTTTTATTATTAATGAATTTTAAGATGCATCCATAGATTTTTCAATATCCTTCTCTCTAGGAACTTAATTTTCCCCCTTTTTAAATGAACTTGGTAACTCACTTATTAACTCACTTCTAATAATTAAGCTATTGAAAAAGAACAAATTTACAGTGAAGAAACCGGAAGTTACCACCAAACTCAAGTGACCAAGGTTAATATCAATAGTAATTAGACATAATGACATTATATATTCCTTTGCAGGATGCAATGAGGAGGTATATTATTATTGTGGTGTTTTTCCCTAAAATCTAGATCCTCTGCCTAAGATTTGAAAGCATTAAACAGGTGCAAATTGAAGGGCATTCTAAAAACACCTGATCAGTATTCTGCAAAAATAAGGCCAAAAAAGACAAGATTAAGAAATTGTCAAAGATTTTGAAGACATAATTTATTAATTACAATTTGATATTCTAGATTGGATTCTTAAACAGAAAAAAAAATGACATTAACAAAAAACTGGGAAAATCTGAAGGAAACATTAGTTCTGTTAATAATATTGTACCAACATTAACTTAATTTGGCCCATATTATTACTATGTGTATATAACATGTAACTTCAGGGGAAACAAAAGTAAGTTTATATGGGGAATTATTGTGCTATCTCTGCAAGTCTTTTATAAATCTAAAATTGCTTCAAAATCAAGTCACAAAAATACCAAGAATAGACTAAAGTAATTGCCATAATGACAGCACAAAATGATCTGTAAGAAGACTTTATGTGAATCCTTCCTGGGAAGTAGTACTATTTCAGAAGGTCAAGGAGATAGATGCTTCAGAATGTCCAAACTATTGGTAACATACCCCTTTCCTCTCCAGTCTGTTCTGTTCTCCTTCCTTTCTTTAACCTCCTTCCCAACCATGCTTTAGATCTGGGAATTATACCTCCCAGGACTTGAGTTTATGCCACCCAATTAAGCTATCACAAAGAATTTCCGGGAAGAGGTACCCCTTAAAAGGAAGTACCATCCACATCACTGAATTCCCAGGCTACCTTACCTTACAAATGTGAAACTTCAGATGATAGACTCTCTCTGACAACTGTAAAGGTCATAGGCATGATAATTCTTCTGATTAGTACATATAAGCAACAAAGCCATTTCTTTTTATATCTAAGACAAAAGTCCTTCCTGGTGAGTGAGGCAAATAATGGGAATTGCATACCTTAAATAAGTAAACTTGGAAGATTAAGGATCTTCTATTGGGGTGCAAGTTTTCAAAGAGAGCATGGAAATGGATTTACTGGACAAAAACATACGACAACAACAAAAAGACTTTTTTAATTCTATGTCTTAGTTACATTCGCTCGTTTATTCATTCAGCATTCTGTGGAAGCTTATTTTATGCCAGATGAGGAGATGCAAATATGACTAAGTTTTGGTGACCATCTCTAATGAGCTATCAATCACCAGTTCAAAACCATATTTCACCTTGTTATTTATCCTGAAGAATTAAAGTCAGTGTACTATAGCAATACTTGCACATTCATGTTTATAGCAGCACAATTCACAATAGCCAAATTGGGAAAACAGCCTAGATGTCAATCAGTGGATGAATGAATGAAGAAAATGTGGTATATCTATGCAAAAGAGTTTTATTTAGCCATAAAGAAGAATGAAATTATGTCATTCGCTGAAAAATGAATGGAACTTGAATGCATTATGTTAAACAAAATAAGCCAAACTCAGAAAGTCAAAGCTTATGTTTTTCCTCATATGTTAAAGTTACAGAGATAAAAGAAAAAAAAAATGTTGGGGACAGGTGATCTCATGAAAAGAGAAAGAAGATCAATAGAGTAGAAGAAAGGGACAGAGGGCAGGAGAGAGAGCAGGAAAGGAGAAATTCTGGTAACAATATTGACCAAATTATGCTATTTTATCATGTACATGTATTAATATAGAACAAAGAATCCCACTATTATATATACTTATAATTCATCAACAAAAAATATGAAAAAAATCATATTTTAAAACCCAGGTAACTTATTGATCTAGCTAACTTCTATAATGGCCCACTAAAATAATTACTGCACATTAACTTATATGATTAAACACTTGTATATTAAGACATATCAATTTTTTAAATCTTTAGTTGGAAGTAGAATTCGGAATTGCAGAATCGGAGACTGTGTCTAATCTTAAGTCAATGTAAAATTGCCTATATTTAACATAAAATTGAGTCAACTATAATTTTTCTATAAAATTGAGTCAACTATAATTTTTCTATTCTCAAATAAAATCTCTGATAACCTAATGTACTTAATTTGTATTTATTTTAAATCCTTCTCCAGGCTTAGTAAGAGTAAATCTGGTTGATAAAAACTCTGGGTGTCCATTTATAGTCCTCAAAAGGTATCATAACATCAAGGTACTTTAGTTTTTAACATTCAAAATCTTACTTTATCTATACAAAATTTAATGAATTCCAAGTTAACTCTTTGGGTCATTTACTTTTAATTCAAAACTTTGGTCTGCATATTAGGTAAATCAATCTAATAAAGTTCAAGAGATTATGAGAACAAATAAACATGGTATATTATCCCAGTTGTTCTGTCAGGCATACTACTAAAATTTCTTGGATCCTTTTTCTCAATATGTGAATTTTAGAAATGGCAGAATCCTATACCTCATTCAAGTAAGACTGTCTAATTATCTCAAGGGAATTAATCCAAGTGTCTATTAGCTATTACTATATACTTATATATATATATATATACCCCTCGCTAACTTTCTTGATCTTCTAAACATAGGTGTTTAACTGTCTAAAGTTATTTTCTGCTAGGTAGGAAATGAACTTCTGAAAAAGATTGCCCATTACTAAAGGAATATGCTTATTTTCCAAGAATTTATTTGCAAGCAAGTTTTCTTTATCTTAAAAAAACAAATTGTAAATATCTTATGTAGTAAGTCTAAAGCTCACTGTCTTACCATAAGGGCTTACAGTTTACTACCTCTGAGATGTTAAATCTTTCCTAAGTATAATTAAATGAGTAATGTACGCAGAAGCATCCATAACTTTGAAGCACCATATAAAAACATTACCTTTGCAATATTAATACACTTATTATTAGCTTTCATTCAATTTGTTTAACAAACATTTTGCTTAAAACTCTTATTTACAAACAAGACATTTTCTTTGGGTGGCTTTTCCTTTTCCCTGCCCATTCCCTAGACTAAATCTGGTCCATCTCTACAACTCCATAATTTAGTTCATGATTCGAAACATAACAAGGGTTCAATAAATATTTATTAAAGTGTTATACCCATTCTCAGTATCTCACTTCCCTCCACTTCTGGCAATTTATATTTTCTAAACTATGATGTGTTTTAAGTTACTCAGTAGGTCCCAGTTTTATTCCATAATGTCCTAAAATCTTGGAAGAACATTTTAAATTTGAATTAAATTTGCCAGCATTATTAAAATAATTAATGAGCATTCATACTTCGAATTTTATATCTTCACTTCAATTCCATATCTCTCTCTTTCCTTCTCTATCTCCCCACTCCTCTCTCTCTCTCTCTCTCTTTCTCTCTCTCTCTTTCTCTCTGTAATTTAATCTTGAAATGACTACCATATGTTTAAAAGGCATGATGATTGTTTAGATAGATAGGAAGAGACCAGTGCTCCCTCTGCTGGTTCTTCAGAGAAAAAAGAAAACTGGAAAACCGTTAGCATGAGTCAAAACTGATACTCTGGGCAAAGGCTTACCCGCCTTAAGGAGAATTGTTAGAATTTTGAGATACTACATAACAACCGAGTTTGTTCTACAGCCTGAACTGAACTAAAACGTTGCACTAATATTCATGCTTGTCACACGTGAAAACTAAGGAAAGATATTTTAAATTCAAGATTAGAAAAGCTGTTATTTTTAAAAAACAAAAGATAGGAAAATGAAATGGTAAAAAAAAAAAGTAAAATAAAACTTGACAACTATGTCAGTTTTTCATCAATGTGTCAAACAGATCTGACAAAAACAACATAGAGGAGAAAAAGTTTATTTAGGGTTCACAGTTTCAGAGGTTCAGTCCATGATCCACCAATTCCAATGCTCTGGGCCTAAGATGAGGAAGTACATCATGGAAGATGGTCATAGTGCAGGAAAGCTGATAGGCAACTGGGAAGAAGAGAGAATAAGGAACCAGGGACAAAATATAAGCCCCAAAGGCATGTGCCTAGTGACCTACTTCTTCCATTCACACCCTAACTGCCTACAGTTACTATCCAATATAGTTGTCCTTTCAAACTATTAATCCATCAAATGGATTAACACACTGATTAAGTCATATCTTAATCTAATCATCTCACCTCTGAATATTCCTGCATTTTCTCACATACGGGTTTTCAGGGAACACTTCACATCCAAACCCTAAAAACTGCTCTTATTAAAATTGAGTATATAAAATAATACAGACATTTTCTTGTGTGAGTAGATGTCAGCCTTACAACCCCAAGATACTGTGTGTGCAGGGTATTTTAAAGTTGCAACATAGATTAAAGAGCATTTACTGATCCTCACAGTAATACTTGAAGTTAATAGGTCAGAAAATATTATCATTGTTCCCTCCATTTTAAAGGAAAAAAATTCCTATAATGATGCCTAAATTTTCTGCAAAACCCTTCCATGACCACTTCTGAGCTATAAACGTTAATAAAAGTTAAGTTTAATAATTGCTTACTTTGACCAGGTGCTATCACAAGCAGTTTATGAACATCACATTTAATCCTCATAACAACCCTATGAAGGAGGTACTCTTACCATTTTCATTTTACAGATGAGAAAATTAGTATGCAATCATTTTTCAGTCCAAATTGTTATTAATAATCATTCCCCAACATCCAGGGTAAATCATGTGAAAACACAGAATCCAAACCAAATGCAGACAACAAATTGTTTAGAAACTATACTGCATTTTGTGGAATGGCATGAAATGTTATATTCAGTTTTATTTTATAAACTAGAAAGAAATTTTAGCAGAAATATTATTAATACACATACATATATGTTACCAAATCATACTTATGTTGAATGCATTTAAATATAAAAATAAGATATAAATAGACTCCAGGTTTGGAGAAGGATCTTATGTTCCAGAATACTTTCAACTCTGACAAAATAGATATCCTACGCTTTGCAAAATTATCATTCACTTATGGAATTTTGCAAAAGTTGAAAATTCTTCAGGATATGTTTCAAATATTTTCAGTTCAGTCCTGAAAGTCTTTGTTATTATTTGGATGTGAGGCGTCCTCCAAAAGTTCATGTGTGAGACAATGCAAGAAGGTTCAGAGGAGAAATCATTTGATTGTGAGAGTCTTACCCAATCAAAGAATTAATGCCTTGATAGGGATTAACTGAGTAGTAACTGGAGGCAGGTGGGGTGTGGCTGGAGGAGGTGGCGCATTGGGAGACATGGCTCTGGGGTATAAATTTTGTAACTGGAAAATGGAGATCTCTCTCTGCTTTCTGATCATCATGTGAGCTGCTTCCCTCTGCCACACTCTTCCACCATGATGTTCTGTCTCACCTGGAGCCTAAGGAATGGAGCTAGCTATCCATGATTGAGACCTCTGAAATTATGAGCCCCCTAATAAATTTTTCCTACACTACCATTGTTCTGGTTGGGTTTTTTAGTCAAAGCAGCGAAAATAGCTGACTAAAACAGTCTTCCTATCCTTTTGCAAAGTAAAAATTGGCATCAACTAAAAATTTAGGAACAAGCATTGTATTTATGCTTAACCTGTCTTCCCTTTAGGTCTTGAAATACATTTTTTTTAAGTTTTGCTTTTCAAATGACTTTAAGTAACATCAGTCATGACAGTAACAGAAGCAGAATGAGATTGAAATCAAAGACCATGAGATTGAGATGAAAGATCGTTTGCTCATTCTAATTTTTAGCCATATTGTCCCATTTGATGTGCAGTATTTATCAATAAGAGTACTCTGGGTTTTTATAGGTAATACAAAAGTTGTTTACCATCTCTAAAATTATAAGTTCTCTACCCTTCCCAAAAAAAATTCAGTAAAAACATTTCATCAAATTAAAACTATATAGGATGAAGCCAATTATTTTATGACATTGCAAAATAGCTTAATTGTTCAATTTTCCATTTTATACTTATTGTTTACCCAGATGTTTGTACCACTGAGCAATAGCTACACTTACCAAGGTTTTATAAAAATAGCAAATTAGGAGGTAAAAACTTAGAATTCAGAAAATTATACTCATAAACTTAAATATTTTCTGAGTATTTTGAAAAACACCAACTTGTTTAAATTTTGTAGTAATACCTCAGTGTTCTGTGGGAAGCTAGTTCGATAATCATATTTCATTGGATTTACACTTTGATCTTCCTTCCACTCCTGCCTCAAAATGGAATTCACAGGAATTGTCCTACTGGACAATTCCTACTGGACTGTGTTGAGTTCCTTTTAATTTTATTTTATATTTGAGTGAAATTAAATTAAATCAAGCACCAGAGGACCGGCTCACAGGAGGTAGAGTGCAGCAGAAAAAAAGTGCTGACCACCATACAGTTTATTTAAAGAATTCGTAAAGAATCCTATAAAGAATCTGTAAAGGATAAGTGTGGGCTAGTGTGACAGCACAGAAACTCTGGAAGCCCCAAACACACAAGGATTTGGTTTTTACTTCAGGTCTTTACCATGGGCCTCCAAGATGTGCTCATGAGGAAGATGGAGGCACAGAGAACAACTGGTAAAATCCTTCTAGTAGTACAGACCAGGAGAAGGCCAATGGCTGCTGCTATAGGGAAAGTGTGAATCCCAATCACTGTGCCTACATCATCCTCTCACAAAGAATAAAAGCCTTCAGCCTCTGAGGGAAGGACAGAAATCCCTATCTATCCCAAGAATAGGTAAAGACCCAGGCTACATAAAGAACACAGACGAAAAATCCCCTACCCCTGAAGGAAGTAATGAAGTAGTCCCAGGCCCAGCCCTAGGATCCCATATTAATGCCATTAGAAGTGTGCTATCCCCACTCAGGAGGGCCAGGAAGCCCTCTCCTGCACCAGGACATCAAAAAACCCACTCCCTCTTCCTTTACCACCATTATCTATCCCCACCACCAACATAAAATTATTGTAAGAGCCAACAGTTTTATTCCTGAATATCTACTACAAAGAAATGAAAAATGTATGTACTCCAAAAAACCTATACAAAAATTATATAGCAACTTTATTCATAATTGCTAAAAATCACCTAAATGGAAAGAACCTAAATGTCCTCATCTGGTAAATGAATGACAAAGTGTTATATAAGTATTTTGTGAAATACTATTTACTAATAAAAAGCAATGAACTCCTGGTACGTACAACAATGTGGAGAAATCTCAAATGTTGAGTAAAATTAGTTATACATGAAATGTTACATAACTATGCTTCTCTTCTTATCACATTCTAGAAAAGTAAGTTATAATAACAATGACAAAATTAAAGTTCAGTGTCTGCCTAGAGATGAGAAAGAGGGAGACTGATTAAGAAAAAGTACAAAGAATTTGGCAGTGGGGGGCAAGACATAAAAGTTCTATACCTTAACTGTGGTGATGGTTGCATTACCTTGTCAAGGCCTTAAACAGGGTGAATTTTATTGAATTTAAATTTTACCTCAATAAGCCTAACTAAAAAAAATTAAGAAACATAGTTAGCTTCTTCCCTGTTATAATCCGAATGCTTTTGAAAAAAATTAGTTCAGTTCAATCAGCTTTGATGGACTACTATGTGCTGGTCCACATTTTGATGAAAAGGTGTGGCTCCTTGGGCATACAGAGAATAATAAGAAACTTCATAAAATATCTTCAGCAATTTGTGGATTAAATATAAAGTCCCAATGTAAATCAAAATACTTAAAATTATACTGCAATGAATAACATCATTTTAGAACTTGTGGGCTGCAATTCAAGAGGTTAGTAGAAGGAAATTTATTAGCCCAGAAGACATTTATTGAAAAACAACAAATATTGAAAATATAGCCAGGTGCAGTGGTGCATGCCTATAATTTCAAGCAACTCAGGAGGCTGAGACCAGAGGATCACAAATTCAAGGCTGACCTCAGCAACTTAGTGAATAAATAAAATAGCTAAATATAAAAAGAACTAGGGATATGGCTCAGTGATAAAATGTCCTTGGGTTAAAGCCCCAGTTCCAGAAGAGAGACAAGAGGAAGATGGAGAGGGAAAGGGGGAGGGGGAGAGAGAGAGGGAGCAGAGAGGGAGAGGAAATATATGTATCAAACAACTCAAGAAGCTGGGTGTGGTGGTACAGGCCTGTAATTCCAGCAGTTCAGGAGTTTGAGGCAGTATGATCCCAAGTTCAAAGTCAGCTCAGCAACTTATCAAGACCCTAAGCAACTTAGTGAGATCCTGTCTCAAAATAGAAAATAAAAAGGGCTGGAGATGTGACTCAGTCATTATGCATCCCTGGGTTCATTACTGATACAAAAAAAAAAAAAAAAAAAAAACCTCCAAAGTAAACATAATAAAGAAAAAATAAAAGAATAAAACAAAGGACACTATGTATTATAGTACTGAATAGATTAAATTAATAGATGACTTTATTGCACATTCATTTGAGTCATTCATAAATATGTATTATTAATCAGCAAGAGCTTATAATGTGTACCCATTCCTAAATAAATTTGTATATGTTTGTGTGTGTGATTATAATATTTCCCTTGTATATAAAAGAAAAATTAGGAAATACCCATCTATTGACTTCATTAAACCATACCAGGCAGATCTCCAGGGACCCAGATTTTAGACTGGTGCATGAAGACTGAGGCTCTCGGCTCACTCCAATACCACGCTGCATCCTGCAGCCCCAGGTTCCTGGTGAACTTGATCTCTGGACAATCACACCTCCAGGCCTACTTTCCCAGATTTTGAACCTCTCTCAGCTCCAAATCACCTTCAGTGCCAGATTGGCCCTAGTGGCTTCAGGTTTCAGGAGTTACTGCAGCACCAAGCTCATGATCATCAATACCCTACTCATCAGAAATCCTCCAGTGGGGACAGCCTCTGAACACTGAAGATATAAATTCTGGGCCCACCAAATGCCCAAAAAGTCCCTGGGGCCACAAGTTTTTGGCCAGTATGATTGGACTGAATTTCCAAATACTCCTCAGTACCAAGAAGAATCTCCTGGCCCAGGGATCCTGCACCAGTTCCAGCATCAGGCTGATCGAAGTGGCTCTAAGTTCCCAAACAACCTCAACACCAGGCAGGCAGACTCAGGCTTCCAAGCACAAATCTGACCATGCCAGACCTTATAGAATAAAGTTCCAGGCCTAGTCCAGGACCAGACCAGTCCCACTAACCCTAGAATCCATACCACTCCCAGTACAGCAGTAAGCCTATACTCAGAAATGCTAATAAACAGCCTACCTAGAATCTTGGGTGGACTGAAGATGAAAGGTTTTCTCAGAAAAAAAAGTTAGTCTACAAAGACTGAAATACATTTATGTGCTTTCAAATGTGTTGGCATCAAAGAAATGCAACAAGAATCATGAGAGAATGAAAACGCATAATACCATCTAAAGAATACAATGATTACTTGGGGCCAGTTACCTGACTCCAGAGAAATGGAAATATATAAACTTCCTACATAAGAATTCAAAATAATTGTTTTACAGAAACTCAACAAACTTTAACTAAATAAAGAAAAACAATTAAATGAAATCAGAAAGAAAATGAGAAATACAACAAAAAGGGTGAAATTATGTATTAAAAAGTATCAAACGAAAATTCTGGAACTGAAAATACAATAAATGAAATCGAAAAAATACAATAGAAGCACAAACAGAAGACGTGATCAGGTGGAAGAAAGAACCTGTGAACCCCCAAAAAAAGGGTATTTTTAAAATATACCATCAGAGGAGTAAAGGAAAAAAAGAATGAGGAATGCTTACGAGACTCATCAGGTCACATCAAAAAAGCAAATATTGCTGGGTGCATGCCTGTAATCCCAGCAGCTTAGGATGCTGAGATAGGAGGATCACAAGTTCAAAGCCAGTCTCAGCAACTTAGTGAAACCCTGTCTCAAAAAAAAAAAAAAAAAAAAAAAAAAAGCTAATAAAAGGGCTGGGGATGTGCCTTGGTGGTTAAGCATGCCTGGTTTCAATCCCTGCTATCAAAAAAAAAAAAAAAAAAAAAGGCCAATATTGCATTCACAAAAATTTCTTTCTTTAGAAAGAAATTTCCTTTCTTTAGAAAGGAAAGACAAGGAGTACAAAGCTTATTTAAAGAAATAATATTTTTTTGAAAAAACCTTTCCAGGGTTGGTTCAAAATAGTGGAATATAGAAGGTTGCTTTCCTGGCTGCTCTATGGCACTTAACCAAGACAGCTTCTCAGCAAGGTGAGTGATCAAAAAAAAAAAAACAGGGGTGAGGGCAGTGTGTGGAACTTCACTGGAATTTAATAGTGAACATCCAAAACAGATCAGGGACTCAGGAGATTGTACATAATAAAATAAGGAAGAAAACCCTGGTGCCACAGCTGCTACCACTGCTGGAGGTACCAGTCAGAGTGGTCCGTCTGCAAGCAAAGTAGAGGGATACAGGAATCAATGGAACCCACCTTTTTTAGAAGACTTTAGGCATGTCTGGGAATGGAGAGTTTAGAGATGAAAGACACTCTGACTAAACTGAAGGGCAGTCTGCACAATATATTCGTGCAGAAAAGAAAGAACATCTCTCCTGGCTGCACACAGAGGACGAAGGGAGGAACTGTTTTGCAGTCGTGGCACAGAGGCCAGCAGCTGGAGGAGCCAATTTCTAGCAGACCCAAGTTTGGTCTGAAATACAGGCCAGGTAAACCCACACTGAAAAACAGAATGTGCCTAAGTGACCAGGAGAAAACCAAAAATGGAGAGAGGTTTACACAGGAGACTACTGGTCATGGAAACCCACCCAGCTCTGCCCCTCCTCCTCTAGTCTAGCTTCTTTATAGGACTGGCTGGAAGAGATTTGCCTGGGCAGAATTCGAAAGGGCAGGGTCAGGGGAGACTGAGGTTGGAGACTGAAACTGACATCAGGAAACATGGGGTCCAGAGGTGATGTAGTGGACTAAGAATTGGTTCCTCCACCACGTGAGTGGAACCCAGGGGAGATCCCTGGGGTGCAGTCTTCCAGCATGGACTGGAGATTGCTGGGCCATAGAGGTGCACTGATTTAAAATCTCCAAACCAACTGGCATCCAGGAAAAAGCCTGGAGCCTACCGAAGCCTAAACACTGCTTCCGGGTGTTCCACATACACTCTCACTCCAGCAACCCCAGCCTGAGAGTGGAGCAAGAATCAAGCTGTAGACAACTCCAATTAACACTGTTGAAAAGGGAAGCTGAGAATCTCTTGAACTCCAACAGAAACAATTCTTAAATTTTTCATCAAACTCTTTTTGTTCTTTTTTTTTTTTTTTTTTTCTTTTTTCTGTTTGAGACCTTAATGGCTCATGGGCATTTATACATATTCAGTTCATATTTGTTTTTTGTATCATTTCTAGCATTTTGAAGCCAGTAATTTTTTACAGATCAGTTTTTTAAGGACTAGGATGTTTGATTAGTATATTTTAGTTTTGTTTTCTACTCCTTTATTTTTATTTTTAAAATTTTTACTTCATGTGCATTTTTTCCCTTGATTATCTTTCTATCTTTTCTTCTGCTAACAACCAATCCCTATTGATGTCTTTCACTCTTTCTTTAACTTTTTAATTCTATCTTCTTTCCTCCTCCCTCACAATCATCTCATCCTACATCAATTCTGTTCTCTCTTTGTCAACCATTTGAAAATTGTCCACCCATTTACAAACTTACTATTTTTGTGGTATTCAATAAATGATCATATCATTTCTGTTTACAATTAACATTGTAAGCATCATAGCAGGAATTGTTTGGTTTAATGCTGTATATAGTTTGCATTGGTTGTTATTATTGTCTTCCTCTAAATGATGAGGTACTAAAATCCTTTAGGGACACTATAAGTCCATGGGGTAGAAACTTTACTGCCTCAGATCCATACTGATAGATGGGTAGACACTCAAATAACATGAAAAGCAAGGGAACAAATCACCCTAAACAAACCACGATACTTCAATAACAGAATTCATCAATACCACAGTGAAAGAAATGTCAAAGAGCTTACTTAGAATGTACATAAACTGATCTGTGAGGTAAAAGATGATGTAAGGAGATAAATCAGAGAGAAAATACAAGAAGTGAAAGGTCACTTTGATAAATATAGAGATTCTGAAAAAAGAAATCAAGCAGAAATCCTCAAAGAGAAGGAATTAATAAACCAAATTAAAAATTCAATGGAAAGAATCACCAACAGACTAGACAACTTGGAAGACAGTTTCAGGCAATGAAGACAAAATATATAATCTTGAAAATAAAGTTAAAAATAAAGAAAAGATGTAGAGACCATGAATACAACTTCCAAGAAATATAGGATAAACTGAAAAGACCAAATTTATCAGGATAAATGAAGGCACAGAAATACAAATCAAAGGAATGCACAATCTATTCCATGAAATAATTTCAGAAAATTTCCCAAACCTCCTAGCTTTGAGGTCTTGGAATAATGTATACCAAGCTCTGAAAGAAAATGGATGCCAGCCAAGAATACTGTACCTACAAAATTAACCTTCAGAATTGATGATAAAATAAAAACCTTCCAATGTAAACAGAAGTTTAAAAAATTCACATCCTGAAAAGCTGTGCCACAAAATGTACTCAGTGAAATATTTCAAGAAGAAATGAAAAATAAAGCTGAAAGCCAGCAAAGGGAGGAACTACACTGGAAGGATAGTCGATCAAAGAAGGAACTAACTCAAAACCAGAAACTAATCAAAATGACAGGGAATAAAAATCACTTCTCAATAATAACATTGAATGTAAATGGCCTAAACTTATCAATAAAAAGATATACTGGCAGATTGGTTTTTAAAACAAGACCCAACAATATGCTGTGTCCAAGAGACTCACCTCATAGGCAAAGATATCTATAGACTGAAGGTAAAGGATGGGGGAAAAAACTTATCATTCACATGGATCTTGTAAGCAAGCAAGAGTTTCTAGCCTCATGTCAGATAAAGAGAACTTCAAGTCAAAGTTAATCAGCAGGAACAAAGGACATTTCATACTGATTAAGGGAACCATACGTTAACAAGACATAACAATCTTAAATATTTATGCCCCAAACAGTGGAGTATCTACATACATCAAACAAACCCTTCTCAATTTTAAGAAGCAAATAAATCACAACACAATAATACTGGGTGACTTTAATACACATCTCTCACCATTGGGTAGGTCCTCCAAACAAAAACTAAATAAGTACACTATAGAACTAAAAAATACAATTAATAATTTAGACCTAAGAGACACATATAGAATATTTAATCCATCAATGACTGAATAACTTTCTTCTCAGCAATGCATGGATCATCCTCTAACACAGACCATATCTTAGACCACAAAGCAACTCTTAGCAAATACAAAAAAATAGAGATAATACATTGTGTTCTATCAGATCATAAAGGAATGAAATTAGAAATCAACAATAAAATAAAAAAAAGATGATACTCTAACACCTGGAGACTAAATAATATGCTATTGAATGACCAATGGATAGCAAAATAAATCAGGGATGAAATAAAAGAAAATACTGAGGTAAATTAGAATAGCGATAAAACTTTCAAAATCATTAGGACAATATAAAGTCAGTTCTAAGAGGAAAGTTCATTGCTTTGATCTCATTAATTAAAAGAATAGAAAGTCAACAAATAAATGACCTAATATTGTATCTCAAAGCCCTAGAAAAATAAGAATAAATCAATACCAAAAGCAGTAGAAGACAGGAAATAATTAAAATCAGATCCAAATCAATGAAATTGAAACAAAAAAAACTATTCAAAAAAATCAAAGAAACAAGAAGTTGATTCTTTGAAAAAATTAATAAAATTGATAAAGCCTTAGCCAATCTAATGAAGAGAAAGAGAGAGAACTCAAATTACTAAAATGCATAATGAAAAAGGAAATATCACGATGGACACTATTGAAATACAGATGATAATCAGAAACCATTTTGAAAAATTATACTCTAATAAAATAGAAAATCTTGAAGACATTGACAAATATCTAGAGACATATGACCTAGCCAGATTGAATCAGGAGAACACAGAAAATTTAAACAGACCAATTTCAAGCAACAAAGTTGAAGATGCCGTCAAAAACCTACCAACAAAGAAAAGCCTTGGACCAGACAGATTCTCACCTGAGTTCTACCAGGACCTTCAAAGAAGAACTAGTACCAATACTTCTCAAATTATTTCATGAAATAGAAAAGGAGAGAGCACTTCTAAACTCAGTCTATGAAACTATTATTACCCTGATACCAAAATCAGACAAAAACACAAATTCAGACAAAGAAAAACTTCAGACCAATATCCCTCATAAACATTGGTGCAAACATTCTTATTAAAACACTGGCAAAGTGCACACAAAACCTTATTAAAAATAGAATTCATTATGATCAAGTGGGGTCATCCCAGGAATGCAGGGTTGGTTCAACATACAGAAATAAATAAACATAATTTATCACAGCAATAGACTTAAAGACAAGAATCACATGATTATATCAATAGATGCAGATAAAAGAATTTGACAAAATACAGCATCCGTTCATATTTGAAACACTAGAAAAACTAGGGGTAGTAGGAACATACCTCAATATTGTAAAAGCTATGTATGTTAAACCCAAGACCAACATAATTATAAATGGAGAAAAATTGAAAGCATTCCCTCTGAAAACTGGAACAAGAGAAGGATGCTTCTTTTACCACTTCTATTCAACATAGTTCTGGAAACTCTAGCCAGAGCAATTAGGCAGAATGAAGAAATTAAAGGAATACAAATAGGAAAAGAAGGACACAATCTATCCCTATTTGCCAATGACATGATTCTATACATTGAAGACCCAAAAAAAAACTCCACAAGAAAGCTTCTAGAACTTATAAATGAATTCAGCCATGTGGCAGAATATAAAATTAACATCCATAAATCAGTTGAGTCCCTATGTATCAGTGATGAATCAGCTGAAAGAGAAATTAGGGAAACTATCCCATTTACAATACTCTCCAAAAAAATTGGGAATCAATCTAACAAAAGAGGTGAGAGACTTCTACTATGAAAATTACAGAACACTTGAAGAAGACCTTAGAAGATGGCCTTCTTAGATAGGCCATGCTCTTAGATAGGCATAATTAATACTGTCAAAATGGCCATACTACCAAAAATGCTATATAGATTTAATGCAATTCCTATTAAAACTTCAGTGATGTTCTTCGAAGAAGTACAAGACAGTCATGACATTTATTTGGAAAATATCATTCTTAATATACAAAAGTTTTCAAATCAGTAAGAAAGTTCAAAAAAGTTTTGGCAAAAATACTACTAAAATAAAATATCATTAATGTCCTTAACTCAGAAATTTTACTGTTTATATGTACACAAAGAAATATACAGTGACAATAGGTACAAAATATCCATTTTTATAGCATTGAAAAGCTCATGAAATCAAGGGAATACTCTACCAGTTCTCTATTGATGAGCTATTAGCATAACCATACCACAGAATTCATCAAGACAGCTTAAAAAGAATGAAGTTGATACATCTATACTCTTGACGAAATCTCCAGTGTATACATTAGAAGAAAATGTAAATAGAAGAAATATATACATTTTTTTTACAATAAAAATACATTTTAGACCCTGCATCTTATAGAAGAAAAAGTAGGTCCAAATCTTCAACATGTCAGCCCAGGATCAGACTTCCTTAACAGGACTCCCATAGTACAAGAAATAAAAGCAAGAATCAATAATTTGGATAGATTCAAACTAAAAAGCTTTCTCTCAGCAAAGGAAACTATCAGCAATGTGAAGAGAGAACCTACAGAGTGGGAGAAAATCTTTGCCACTCATACTTCAGATAAAGCACTAATTTCCAGAATCTATAAAGAACTCAAAAAACTCTACACCAAGAATGCAAATAATCCAATCAACAAATGGGCTAAGGAAATGAACAGACACTTCACAGAAGAAGATCTACAAGCAATCAACAGATATATGAAAAAATGTTCAACATCTCTAGTAATAATGTTCAACATCTCTAGTAAAAATGTTCAACATCTCTAGAAATGCAAATCAAAACTACCCTAAGATTCCATCTCAGCCCAATTAGAATGGCGATTATCAAAAACACAAGCAACAATAAGTGTTGGAAAGGATGTGGGGGAAAACATACACTCATACATTGCTGGTGGGGTTGCAAATTAGTGCAGCCACTCTGGAAAGCAGTGTGGAGATTCCTCAGAAAACTTGGAGTGGAACCATCATTTGACCCAGCGATCCCACTCCTTGGCCTATACCCAAAGGACTTAAAATCAGCATACTACAAAGATGCAGCCACATCAATGTTCATAGCTGCTCAATTCACAATAGCCAGATTGTGGAACCAACCTAGATGTCCTTCAATTGATGTATGGATAAAGAAACTGTGGTATATATATATATAATATATATTTATATATATATATATATATTATATATATATTATATATATATAATGGAATATTACTCAGTTATAAAGAATAATAAAATTATGGCATTTTCAGGCAAATGGATGAAATTGGAGAATATCATGCTAAGTGAGATAAGCTGATCTCAAAAAAACCAAAGGACAAATGATCTCACTGATAAGTGAATGATGACAGATAATGGGGGAAGGGGGCAAGAATGGAGGAAGGAGGGACTGTATAGAGGGAAAAGAGGGGTGGGAGGGGTGGGAGGAGGAAAAAATAACAGAATGAATCAAACACCATTATCCAATGTAGATGTATGATTACACAAATGGTATGCCTTTACTCCATGTACAAACAGAAACAACATGTATCCCATTTGTTTACAATAAAAATAAATTTTAAAAAATACTTTTTAAAAGTACTTCCTATTTCCCTACTCTTTCCTGAACAATTTAATTGTAAAGTCATTACATGTGGAATAATGAAGAAGAGACCCATAGAAAAGGGAGAAGTTGTAATTATCCATAGTGAAATGGCAGTGTTTGAACAGGGTGGTCATGTGAGCTTGGGAGGGTGGCAGAGATAGAAGATTAATTACACTCAGGAAAAATGATCAAAAATATTATAAAATTGATCCATTATATTATAGATAATGGGATTCAGTTAGAGCACTAGAAAAGGGATCTATAACTGTAACAAGAACACTAAAATGAATCCTGTGGTTTCGGACTGGATTTGAAAGTGGTGGATATGAACTTGTAGTTTTCAACATATGCCAATAGATATGGAATAAATATAGGAAAAAACATTTAAATGCATATGCAAATATATAGACATACATATATATGCATACACATTATCTGTATATATTTGTGTATAAATACACATACTCAAATATACGCATATATTCCCTAACTCTATTAGTAGGAGCTAAAAGTAGAGAAACTCTAGTAGCAATAAGCATAACAAGTGCCCAGATCCAGGCTTGTAAATGTTACAATGTTAGAATATTCTGAATTGGGGGTGAGCATACTTATGCTGGTGAATTTTATACTGTCTTGTTTCTGTATTATCAAGAGGTTTCCTTTTCTTTCAGTTTGAAGAACTTCTTTTGTAAGACAGATGTGGTGGTAATGCTCTCTTTTAACCTTTGTCTTGAAAAGTCTGTCTCTTCATTTTAAAAAGACAGCTTTGCCAACCTTGGTTGGCAATTTTTTCCCTTCATCACTTCAAACATACCATCTAATATTCTACTGGTGTATAAGGCCTCAGCCAAGAAACAAGCTTCTAGTCTAACTAGAATTTCCTTGTATTTCTTTTGATGCTTTCAGAATTCTGACTATTCTGATATTTGATAGATTGATTATACCTTAATACGATATTATTTTGATTAAGTCTCATTGGATACCTTTGACCTTCTTATACTTATATTTTTATATCTTTCTTCAAATTTGCAAAGTATTTTTCATTTTTTTAATTTGTTCTTTTTAGGTATACATGACAGTAGAGTGTGCTTTGACATATTACGCATACATGGAGTATAACTTCTTGTGTTTGTACGTAATGTGGTGTTACACTGGTCAAGTATTCATATATGATCATAGGAAAGTTTATATCCAAACATTTATTTCTTTAAAATGAAATTTAAAGACAACATTATTAAAATAATAGCTATGATAATTTGTTAAGGGGTACCCAATATAAAAAGGTGTACATTGTGACATCAAATTTTCTAAATGTGGGAAGGGTGATGACATGAAAGCATAAAGTTTTTATGTGCCAAACTGAAGTTATTGTCAAACTTAACAAACCTTTAACTATACTAAGAAAAAAGAGAAAAGACACAATAAAATAAAATAAATATGAAAGGAGACATTAACAACTGATTGTACAGAAAACTAAAATATTGTAAGAGATTACTATGAAGAAGAATGCACCAACAAATTTGATAACCTAAAAGAAATAAATTCCTAGGCACATCCAACCTACTAAAACTGAATCATGAAAAAACAGAAAAGTTGAACCGACCAAAAACAAGTAAGGATACTGAATCAGTAATAAGAAATCTCCCATCAAAGAAAAGTCCAGGACCTGTTGATTTCATTACTGAATTTTATGAAATATTTAATGGAGAACTAACATAAACCTTATCAAACTGTTCCAAAAAAATTACAGAAGAGGATATGCTTCCAAAGATCAACTTCACGCTGATACCAATTTCAGATAAGAACATTGAAAAAAAATTACAAACCAATATTCCTGATGAATATAAATACAAAAATACTCAACTAAATATAAACAAATGGAATTTAACAGCATGTTAAAAGCATTATTCCCCATTATCAAGTGAAATTTATCTCAGGGATGCAAGTAAGATGCAACATATGCAAATAAAAAATGTGGTATGCCACAGGAACAGAATAAAGAACAAAAACCATGATCATCTCAGAAAGATGCAGAAAAAGCATTTGACAAAATTCAACATCTTTTCATGATAAAAACTCTCAACAAATTAGGTATAGAAAGAATGTGCTTCAATACAATATAGCCTATAATGACAACCCCACAACTAACAACATGCAAAACAGAAAAGTTGACAGTTGTTTCTCTAAATCAGTAACAGGAAAAGATTCTCATCTTGGCTGCTTCTATTCAAGGTGGTACTGGAAATCCTCGCCACATCAATATGACAAAAGGGGAAATAAGATTCCCAAATCGGTAAAGAAGACATTAAATTGTCTCTGTTAACAAATGACATAATCTTATAGATAGAAAACCGTAAAGTCCCACCCCCCCGAAAAAACATATAATAAACATATTTAGTAAAGTTCCAGAAGTAGAAAGTCACCATACAAAACCCAGTAGGGTGTCAGACTGGGGATATAGCTCAGTTGGTAGAGTGCTTTCCTTGCAAGCACAAGGCCTTGGGTTCAATTCTCACCACCACGAAAGTAAAAAAAAAAAAAAAAAAAAAAAAAAATTTGGCATTTTTATATGCTAATGAGAAACTATCCGAGAAGAAATCAAGAAAACTGTGATTTTTCAGTAGCTACCCCCCAAATCAAATACTGAAGAATAAATTAAGCAAAGAAGATGAATGTAGACTGAAAACCATAGAATATTGATGAGAAAAAGTCACAAGTAATTTAAAAAATATCCCATATTCATGGACTGGAAAAATTAATATTATTATAATGCCCAAACTAACTACTCAAAGTGATATACTGATTTAATCTCATCTCTATCAAAGTTCCCAATGCCACTCTTCACAGGAATAGAAAAATATCTGAAATTTGTGTGGAAACACAAAAGACCATACAAAGCAAAGCAATCTTGTGTAAAACAACCAAGCTTCAGACATTACTCTAAATGATATCCATATACACTATAAAATTATAGTAACCAAAACAGCATGATACTGACAAAAAAGAGACATATAGCTAAAGGAACAAAATGGAGAGATCAAAGATAAATCCACACATTTACTGCCAATTAACTTTTTTCCAAGCTACCAAAGAACAATGAGGAAAGCACAGTTTCTTCAATGAATAGTTGTGATAACTGGGTACCTACATGCACAACAATGAAACTAGACACATATCTCACACAATATACATAAATCAACTCAAAATGGATTAAAGGCTTAAATGTGATAATTGAAAGTGTAAAACTAGTAGAAGAAAATGGGGAAAGTTCCATGATATTGGTCTAGGTGATGACTTTGGAATAAGAATGCTAAATCTATAGGCAATAACAAAAGAAGAGATAGACAAATGGGTTTACATCAGACTATGAAGTTCTGCACAGACAAGGAAATAATCAATAAAGACTCAACCTTCAATGAGAGAAAATATTTGCAAGCCATATATCTTATGAGGGGTTAATATCCAAAATATATAAGGAACTCACACAACTCAATACTAAAAAAAAAAAGACCTGATTTAAAAATGGGTGAAGGATCAGAATAGACATTTCTTAAAAGAAGACACATAAATGGCAAGGGAGTATAAGATAAAAATGCTCAACATAGCTAATCATCAGGGAAATGCAAATCAAAACTACAATGAAGATAACACTCATTGGGTTAGAATGCCTATTATCAAAACAACAAAAAAATTGTTGATGATGATATGGAGAAAAGGAAACTTGTACACTGCTGATAGGAATGTAAATTAGTACAGCCATTATGGAAAACAGTATGGAGATATTAAAAATAGAACTATTATGATCCAGTAATCTCACTTCTGGGTAAATATCCAAAGGAATTGAAATTAGTATATTGCAGAGATATCTGCACTCCTGTACTCCAATGTTCATTATAACACTGTGTTGACAAAGACTTGGGAAATCAATGTACGTGCCCATTAACTGATGAATGGGTGAAGAAAACGTCACACACACACACACACACACACACACAGTGTAATACTATTCAGCCTTTTAAAAAGAAGGAAATTCTGTCATTTGTCATAACATGGATGAACCTGGAGGATATCATGCTAAGTGAAATAAGACAGACACAGAAAGACAAATACTGCAAGATCTCACTTACAGGAGGAATCTAAAAATGTGGAACTAATCAAAGTAGACAGAAGCATGGTAATTACCAGTGGTTGAGGGTAGGGTAGTGGATGTTGGATAAAGGACACAAAATTTCAGGTAGAAGAATGTATTAGTCAGGGTTCTCTAGAGGTATAAAATCAACAGGAAGTATAATAATAAAAAGGGGATTTTTTACATTGGCTTATGTGACCAGAAGCTGGAGAGTCCATAAGGGACATCTGCAGGCTGAAGAGCTGGAGGAACCAGTAGCTGTGCAATTCCAGAAGCTGAAGCCTCAGAACAACAGGGATCAATGATGGGTAACTACTCCATTCTGAGAAAGAAGGCTTCAGGGGACTCCCTGGAGAATCAATGGCAGAGTCCACTTTAGAAGAGTGAAGGAGCAAAAGTCTGATATCCTCAGGCCATTGCAATAGCAATCAAGAACCAGTTAAGAAGAACTAAGCTTGCATATGCTGCTGCTTCCTTGTTCTTCCAACTATTATTCCATCCAAGCCACCATCCTACTGGATTGTGCTGCCCACACTTAGGGAAGGTTTCCTCTTCAGTTCTCTATCCCACATGCCATTAATTCCTAGATACACCCTCACTGACACACCCAGAAGCCTCTTAATCTTTTGTATCTCTTAATCCAATCAAGTTGACAATTCAAATTAATCATTATAGAGGAAAATGGTTACTAGATCTATTGTACAACATGGTGACTATAATGCCATATTTTATTTTATTTATTTATTTATTTTAAGTATTGGAGATTGAACCCAGGGGTGCTTTGCCACTGAGCTACATTTTCAGCAATTTTTCTTTATTTCAAGATAGGGTCTTGCTAAGTTGCTGAGACTCTCACTAAATTGCTGAGGCTGGTTTCAAACCTGCAATTGTGCTTCAGTCTACTGAGTCACTGGGATTACAGACATGCACCATCATACCTGGCTTCCATACTTTCTTCATAAAAATTGTTAAGAGTAGATTTTAAGAGGTCTCACCAAACAAAAGTATAAGTATATAAAGTATGAACATGCTAATTATCTTTTTTTAGCCATTCCACAATGTAGATCTATTTCAAAGCAATGTTTGTTATACATGAAAATATACACAATTGTTTGTCAACTAAGAAAATAAATTAAAACTTACATCAAATAACAAAAATTATTTCAAAAGAGAACTTTAAAATTTATAGCTATAGTCTATGAAAATTTGAAACAAGAGAAAAAGGAACTTGCTATAAAAGTGAGAAAGAAATTATTTGAGAATTCACAGGAAATGAATCTCTGAATTTATTTAATTTTTTTAATTTTTAAATATTTCCTTTTTTTTTTTCAGTGCTAAAACCCAAACCAGAGCAATCTACATGCTAAGCAAACACTGTACCACTGACCTGTAGTCCTATTTTTATTTTAAGGAAATAAGACAAAAAAAAAAAAAAATAGTAACACTGGTGGTCTCCACTTAATACAAATCATAAGCATTTATCAGGAACCTATGAACCAGTACTCTTTGATGTACTGAATTTGGCCTGTTTCCCCAGTCATGATTTCCCCAACTTATGAATCAAAGTCAATGTTGCTATCCCTCAATAATAAGAGCAAAATTACCAATATTTTTAAAATTCCAACTTGTGTTTCCTGACTGGTTAGCAAGATACCAGGCAAATTGAGCAGGACCATTTTAACTAAACTAGTTCTACACCTTTATAAAACAGCTTACAATGCAATTTTTAATCTGGGGCTGCTGCTTTGTAGGAAAAAAAATTGGAAACTACTTGATAAAGGCATATTTATTTTAACATGATCCTGATGTGATAAAAAAAAGAAAAATATATAAAACTATTCACTATCTTATGGAAATGACTTCATAAAACTAGAAAGAATTGGTCATTTGAGCAACAGCCTCTGAGAATCGGGTTATTATCAATAGTCAGTGCCTAGTTTGTTAGTTAATGAGGTGAGAAGAAACCAAGAGTGGTTAATAATCCCACAAACTGATCATAATCAAATCATTACAGTTTTAATTATGGAATTAAGGGGATTGTACCATGAAAATAGAAATACATACAAAAATCACTACTTTTGTCCTACATGTATTATGGTAAAGCTTATTTTTTAAAGCTAGATGGGGCTCAAAAGATGGTGTTTTCTTCTGCAGAAATACCTCCTTTTTTAAAAAATCAGGGTAAGTGGGTTTAATGAGAGCATGTAAAAAATAGTTCCTTGTTTTTCCACCTAAAGCAAAATAATCATCAATCTGTTGATATACTAAATTCCCTAGATACAATATATACTCATAAGGCAGGTCATTAGTAAGACAAAATATTTTCTGATTAAAATAGAAACTAAACTTTCTTTATAGATATATAACTTTGTTTTCATTCCCTAATGTTTTCAGAAGCTAAATCACCTGTCTCCAGTCTACAATGTTGATACCAATATCCTTTTTGTTTACATGGCACTAATAGATTTGTTTAATTATACATTTTAGTAGTAACCTAACCACAGAAGGATTGCTTCTTTTCACTGGAGTTTTCTTTTGGTGAGCAAATGAGTTACTGAAAACTTAACTGGATAAAGACAATGCATTCTCTACAGGCCATGAGAAGATAAATAACTCCATAAATTTTTTAATTCAAAAGGTACTTTTTCCTGAACATAAGATAAGCCACTCTTATTGGAAAAAATTGGAAAGCCCAAAAAGTATAGAGACATAAAAGAAAAGGGTCATTATAGTACCACAAATTAAAGACAACTATTGCTAATTTGTATTCCTTCCCATTCTTTAAATTCATTCTCTTTAAATATTAAAAATCATAAAATATGCAAACATGTTTTCACTATTTACACTTAAAAATGATTAAGAATGTGCATTTTCTGTACTATTTCTGGCTACATGGTATTGAATAGAATGTATAAATGATTGTTTATTTTACCATTATTAATAGATTTTTAAATTTTTCTGAATTTTCACTATTGTTGTTAGGAAAGATGTCTTGGGTAGATGAGAGGGTAATGAAAAGTGCCAGCAAAACTTTCAGCAAACAGATAAAAATTCAAATCCTGTTTCAGCTGCTTAGGAATTTTGTTAATAAGTGAATTACATCACTTAAATAAATCCTGTAAAAGTAGATAAATAAAAGGTTTCTGTTATTGTTATAATGAAGTTTTTCTAAATTTTAGAATATTTTGTCCTCATAGATGCCCTGCTCAGTCAAATACTGTAAACATTTTTTAAAGATTTTCATACGTATTGTCAAATTGCTCAACAAAATGGTATATATTCCCCAGTATTAAATTGTTTGTTTGTTTTTGCTTTTGTTTAGGCACTGAAGATTGAACCCAGGGTGCTTAATCTCTGGGTCACATTCCCAGGCCCTTCTTTAGATTTTATTTAGAAACATGGTCTCACTAAGTTACTTAGGGCCTCGCTTAGTTGCTGAGGCTGGCTTTGAATTGGCAATCCTCCTGCCTCAGCCTCCCGAACTGCTGGGATTATGTTTTAACGTATAATTTATTATGTTTAACATATAATTTTATGTATAAAAATTATATATATATATAACCATTACTGAAACAGGCTCATTTTGCCTGCTGCACAGTGTGCTGTCACTGAAACAATGAGTTTTGCAGAAGATTCAATTTGCAAGATGGTCAAGGGCAGAGGTAGGAGACCCAAGTCTCAACTCTGCCTCCTTGAGGATAGGATTTGGGGTAAAGAATCGTTGTGACTAAAAGTATGGGGAAAGGTGACTAACTATGCATGCATAATCGCTTTTCAAGACTTTGCTTGGAAAAACATGTTTGGAAAACATCTATGTTTATATGATCTGAGGGTGGAGTTTCTGACTCCCTGATCTCAAAAATTACCCATTGGACATCAGTGCTGAAAAAAGTGAGGAGTCAGTGATTTTGACAAAAACACCCTTCAGGTCCCTGAAAACTTATCTAGGCAACTGTTATCCTAACCAACATGCCAAAGGTGTTATCTATAGTATCGCTGATGGGAAATTAATAATACATGGTTCAGCTGTGTGACCTGCACAATTAGTGATTTTTGAAGTCTTCTTGAAGCAATTAACAAAGAGGCACTATTGGAGCTGAGTCTGAGAAGTAAAAAGTACAAAAGTTTGACCCATGTAAGTGAGACTAGGCCAGCTGTGTTTGTTGGCTGGTAATTATCAAAGTTAGGATCTGTCAACCCATGGAACTCTTGGAGACAGAGATCTTATATTGCCGATGGTTATATTCTTGAGAATGACTGTCAGGTCCTGAAGAGATACTTCTGAGCTGCAAATGATACTTATTTATAATTACAAACTCTTAAGGAAATATCAAACAGAAAGTTGTAGCGTATCAAGCAAGTGCTCAGCTTTATAATTACATTATGTTAAATTCTCACCAATTCTATATGAGAATTGTTTAGCCTGATCTTCAACAACATTAAGTTATTTTCATATTTCTAAAACAATACATTAAAAATGTTATCTCATTTTAACTTCTATCTGTTTAAGCATTTAGTAGCATTTCACATGTTTTAATTAATCATTTATATTTCTAAAACAAATTATTCATGTCTTTTGCTCATAAACATAGAAGTCAGATCAATTTATATAACTGCTTTAAATAAGGTTATTAGTAACTTGACATAGGTGTCATTAAATAACTTTTCAATTTTGCTGTCTTTGAATTAACTTTCATAGTACTGGAAACTGAGAACTTTTCTACTTTTCTATAGTCAAATACTCTTTTCTGTTTTGAATTATTTATCTCTTAGCCAGAAATTGGAAAATAGTTACTTTTTACTTCTTCTATATTAAATTAGTTTTGATATTCTACATTAACCTTTTAATCCTGATAAAATACATTATAGTTTATGCTGTTAAATTAGAGCACAAATTGTATTTTTCTCCAAGCAGCTACACAATTGCTCAATCAACTCACAATAGCAAAACTGTGGAACCAACCTAGGTGCCCTTCAACAGATGGATGGATAAAGAAAATGTGGTGTGTATATATATATATATATATATATATATATATATTATGGAATACTACTCAGCTTTAAAGAAGAATGAGATAATGGCACTTGCTAGTAAATGGATGGAGTTGGAGAATATCATGTTAAGCGGAATAAGCCAAACCCAAAACAACTACAGACCAAATGTTTCCCCTGATATGCAGATGCTAATTCACTATGGGGGTTGGGGAGAAAACCTAGGGAATATAAAGAGTTACTTTATATTAGGTAGAGGGGAGTGAAGGGAGGGGAAGGGGTATGGAGGTAGGAAGGATAATAGAGTGAAATGGACATTATTACCTCATGTACATGTATAACTGCATAACTGATGTGATCTTACAATATGTATAATCAGAAAACTGAGAAATTGCACTCCATTTATATATGATCTATCAAAATGTATAAATGCATTCTACTGTCATGTACAACTAATTAGAATGAATAAAAATTAATTAACAAAGAAAGAAAAGAATTATTAAGTAATTCTTCTCATTGATCTACAATAATCATTTATGATGTATAAAACTTTTACCCATAATAAATTTTAATTTTATAAGGTACCAAAATTAATCAAAGATATTATTCATTGTACCTGATGTGCTTTTGGAAGAAAAACTGTAGTTAAAAATTTCTGCTGCAGGAGGCATCTCAATACCAGACTTTAAATTATACTAAAGAACCATAGTAACAAAAGTGGCATGGTATTGGCACCAAAACAGATACGTAAACCAATGGTACATAATAGAAGACACAGAGACAAACACACATAAATAGTTATCTCATACTAGACAAATGCACCAAAAACACACATTGGAGTAAGATAGCCTCTTCAACAAATGGTGCTGGGAAAACTGGAAATTCATGTGGAGCAAAATAAAATTAAACCCCTATCTCTCACACTGTACAAAAATCACCTCAAAGTAGATCAAGGACTTAGGCACTAGAAGAGAACCTGCACCTGACAGAAGAAAGAGTAGGCCCAAGTCTCCACCATATCAGCTTAGGAACTGACTTCCTTAACAAGACTCCTAAAGCTCAAGGAGTAAAATCAAGAATCAATAAATGGGATGGAATCAAACTAAAAAGCTTCTTCACAGCAAAGGAAACAATAAATGATGTGAAGAGAGAGCCTATGGAATAGGAGAAAAAGTTTACCACATGAACCTCAGATCCAGGATATATAAAGAACTCAAAAAACTTAACACCATAAAACGAATAACCCAATCAATAAAGGGGCTAAGGAACTAAATAGACCCTTCAAAGAAAAAGAAATACAATTTAATAAATATGAAAAACTGTTCAACATCTCTAACAATTAGAGAAATGAAAATTAAAACTACACAGATTCCATCTCACTCCAGTCAGAATGGCAATTATAAAGAATACAATCAATTTTGTTTATTTTTTCAAAGAACCAACTATTTATTTTGTTAATTTTTCCAATTGTTTCTTTTGTTTCAATTTCGTTGATTTCGGCTCTGATTTTAACTATTTCCTGTCTTCTACTACTTTTGGTGTTGGTCTGCTCTTCTTTTTCTAGGGCTTTGAGTTGTAGTGTTAAGTCATTTATTTGTTGATTTCTACTTCTTTTGTTGAATGCGCCCCATGAAATAAATCTTCCTCTAAGTACTGCTTTCATAGTGTCCCAGAGATTTTGATATGATGTGTCTTTGTTCTTGTTTACTTCTAAGAATTTTTTTATTTCCCTCCTGATGTCTTCTGTTATCCATTCATCATATAATAGTGTATTATTTAATCTCCAGGTATTGGAGAAGTTTCTGTTTTTTATTCTGTCATTTATTTCTAATTTCAATCCATTATGATCTGATAGAATACAAGGTAGTCTCTCTATCTTCTTGTATTTGCTAACAGTAGTTTTGTGTCATAAAATATGGTCTATTTTAGAGAAGGATCTATGTGCTGCTGAGAAAAAAGTGTATTCATTCTTTGTTGGATGGTATATTCTATATATGTCGGTTAAGTCTAAATTGTTGATTGTGTTTTTGAGATCTATAGTTTCTTTATTCAATTTTTGTTTGGAAGATCTATCCAGTGGTGAGAGAGGTGTGTTAAAATCGCCTAGTATTATTGTGTTGTGGTCTATTTGATTTCTGGAATTGAGAAGGATTTGTTTGACGTACATGGATGAGTCAATGTTCGGGGCATAGATATTTAAGATTGTTATGTCTTGCTGATTTATGCTTCCCTTAAGCAGTATGTAATGTCCTTCTTTATCCCTTCTGACTAGTTTTGGCTTGAAGTCCACATTATCTGAAATGAGGATGGATACTCCAGCTTTTTTGCTGTGTCTGTGTGCATGGTATGTTTTTTCCCATCCTTTCACCTTTAGTCTATGGGTATCTCTTTCTATGAGATGAGTCTCTTGCAGGCAGCATATTGTTGGATTTTTCTTTTTAATCCAATTTGCCAGTCTTTGTCTTTTGATTGATGAGTTCAGGCCATTAACATTCAGGGTTATTTGACCCAGCTATCCCACTCCTTGGCCTATACCCAAAGGACTTAAAATCAGCATACTACAGAGATACAGCCACATCAATGTTGATTGCTGCTCAATTCACCATAGCCAGATTGTGGAACCAACCTAGATGCCCTTCAGTTGATGAATGGATAAGGAAACTGTGGCATATATATAAAATGGAATATTACACCGCCATGAAGAATGATAAAATTATGGCATTTGCAGGCAAATGGATGAAATTGGAGAATATCATGCTAAGTGAGATAAGTCAATCTCAAAAAACTAAAGGACAAATGATCTCGCTGATAAGCGGATGAGGACATATAATGGGAGGTGAGAGGGGTTAGTGTTAGGGTTAGGGTTAGGTTTAGGGTTAGGGATAAGGAGGGTGGTAAGAATGGAGGAAGGAAGGACTGTATGGAGGGAAAAGAGGGGTGGGAGGGCTGGGGGGAAGGGAAAAAATAACAGAATGAATCAAACAACATTACCCTATGTAAATTTATGATTACACAAATGGTATGCCTTTACTCCATGTACAAACAGAGAAACAACAAGTATCCCATTTGTTTACAATAAAAAAAAGATTAAAAAAAATATAATCAACAAGAAATGTTGGCAAGGATGTGAGGAAAACGGTACACTCATACCTTGCTGGTGGAACTGCAAATTTGTGCAACCACTATGGAAAACAGTATGGAGATTCCTCAGAAAACTTGGAATGGAACCACCATTTGACCCAGTTATCCCATTCCTAGGTTTATACCCAAAGGACTTAAAATCAGCATATTACAGTAATGCAGCCACATCAGTACTACAGTTGATGCAGCTCAATTCACAATAGCTAAACAACAGAACCAAACTAGATGCCCTTCAACAGATGAATGAATAAAGAAAATGTGGTGAATGTATGCAAAGAAATATTACTCAGCCTTAAAGAAGAATGAAATTATGGAATTTGCTGGTAAATGGATGGAGCTAGAAACTACTATGCTAGGTGAAATAAGCCAATCCCAAAGAACCAAAGGCCTTGGAATGAAAAGAGGGGAGGGGTATGAAAATAGGAAGGACAGTAAACGTATTGGATATTATCACCCTATGTGCATATATGATTACACGACCAGTGTAACTCTACAGCACGTTATCCTGTATAACCAGAAGAATGAGAAGTTATACTTCAATAATGTGTGATGTGTTAAAATGCATTCTACTGTCATATATAACTAATTAGAACAAAGTAAAAACTCTAGTTTCCTAAAAAAAAAAAAAAATACCTGCTGCAACCAACACCTAAATTATCTCATCTACCTGGGCTTAGATGTTTCCTAAAACAATAAAGATGGATGCACAAAGGAGCATAAACAATCACTGAAATTTTTTTCTACTCTTTAATTTATGGTCAGTCCTTTTTTCTTACTTTGCCTTCAACACATTAGTGGAATAAAATAAGATCAAACAAAGGTGACATTTATCAAACACCTAAAGTATTCCAAGTACTTTCATTCCCTCAAAGAAAAAAGGTAGATATTGTTTTCCTAATTTTTCAATCATGGAAACATATTCAGCAGTTTTAGTGAACTCTCCAATGTCACATAAGCAATATGTAGTCAAAACAGTTGTGGAAATTAAGTCACTCAGTATCAAATATGTTAGGTGAAAAACACTTTTAAGTTGGAAAGAAAAAAGGCACACATACTCATACATACACATACACTCAAGAGATTATTTATTTTCCTAGAGCATTTTTTAATCTTCAACAGATTTTTCCAAAAGTCTATTTATATTTATCTAGTAGTATATACTGAAACTTAGAGTTTTATGTCTTTCAAGGGTTAAGTGTGCATTTGAAGTTGGAAGGATGAGAAGGGAAGAATTTCATGCTCGGGAGAAGAAAACCTTCAACAAAGGATGAGGACAGTCCTGTGGATGGTTATAGGGTAATGTGACTATATCTCAATAGATGACCAGTGTCAAGGAGGACAGTGTTAACACTGGATAATTCTAGATATAACTTAAAGGATGCAGCAGATGCAATAGTGTAAAACAGAGTGCTAACAATGGTCATTTTCTTCTTACTACTGCCACCAATGACCATGCTTAAGGCCCTCAGAAGTAAGATAGTCCTGACTGAGTCAATTGCCACATGAATAATCACTAAATTTGACTGAGTTTTAGATTTCTTTTTTTTAAGATCGTATCTTGCTCTGGGATCAAACTGGCCTTAAACTTACAATCCTCCTGCCTCTGCCTCCTGAGTAGTAGAATTACTGGCATGCAACACTACCCCTAGCTAGGTTTAATTTTCTCTGTCATTTAAGAACGGGGATTGAAATGGTTCACAAATTTGAAAACACTTTAGAAAATAATTATAAAAATTATAATAGACACACATGGAACTTTGCACTACGCAACCTAGGTTAAAAGAAGAGATGACTGTGAGGACGAAGACCGGAGACAGGTTGAAGAAACTCCCCTGGAAGTGAGAAGAGCAAAGTGGAAAATCAGGCTTGTCTCTGAGTCTCCAAGGACTCCAGGTTCTCTTTCTTTTCTTCTCTGTTAGTGACTGTGTGCTTCTCCTTCTTATGACTTCATCCTGGACAAGTGTGGACAAAAAGCTGCTCTGCTGCTGACTGCAAAGACATGATGTCATTTAAGAAGTCTCCAGCTTATGACACGCGTGGCTCCTGCCATTTCAAATCACATTTCCTCCTTCCTTGCTTGACATTTCTGACTTAATGCATTCCTACTGATTTCTTACTCATCCCATTCTTCCTTTCTCTTTGCCAGCACTCTTTCCTCTACATTATACCCCGATGGAAATGTCACTTACATTGTCATTTGGTGGTGATAACACCCATGGATTCTGTGTGTGTTTGTGTGTGTGTATACATGTGTGTGACACTTAGGACTTGGCTTACAGTTCCTTGTTGTAGTCCATATAATATGTATTCACCTTATTACATGATGTGGGAACAATTTTCAGTACAAAACTTATGTTTGGCAAGAAGCATAACATATGTCTTTTTTTGTAACTGAGCGCCAGTTCTATTTCGAGTCCCCATTCTGCTGTAGGGGTGGAAACTCAAAGTTAACCAGTTTGTACCCATGCTCTTTCCTTTCCCCAGAATTATGCCAAAGTTCTAGAGGTTTATACAGTGCCAAGAAATTGGAATGAAGCTTCTAAAAATCTCCCATTTACCTGCACCTGCTCACTACTAAACTCATCTCACCCCATGCTCTGCCCTAGAGTCTGCACAGAAAGGACCTCATCAACAGGGTTTACTTCCCTCTTGTGTCCACATGGAATCAGCTCTCTCTGCATGATTCCTTTGCTTCTGATTTCCAGAATCATGCCCACTCCTCATCCCTCCTAGCCTAGCAGTGGCAACAATCTGCTATGTCTAGCTCCAGGTTCTTGAACTGTATATTGTACCTGTACCTTTGCAATCAATCCTGTTGTAAATAATCCGTGTTCAAATTTCCTATGGATATGGTGCCAGTTCTTTTATGCTGTGACCTTGACTGATTCAGTCCTAGATGTCCATTGTCCACATGGCAAGTCTGAAATGTCTTTTATTCTGTGTTCTTCCTTATCTGTCAGAGCACAAAGTTTACAACATGCCTCGTATTTTCACTTCCCCTTACAGGTCTCACAACTCGCCCTGCGGAATTGTTTCAATGCCACACTGGCACTAAAAATCTCTGTAGGGTTGTCAAGGCCCACTCTGCTCACACTCTCTCCCTCTCCTCATCCACTGGCAAACTGAAAGATCCCTCTCTCTAGGGCCCATCCATATCTACACACTTCCATCTCCTGCTCTGTCTGCCTTACATAACTCAGACTGGGAGATACATGTGACTGATAGAAGATGAGGTGAATATATGTCATAACACAGAGAAGTATGTTAATACAGGTATTTAAACATCACCACCCTGTAACAAATCCACAAAACTGAACATTTACATAGCTATTAGAAATCATCCTGCTTGTGGATTCTAAGAATAAGGACTTAAACTTTTCTACTGCCAAATGCCAGGTACTTCATTTATATAGCAAATTATACTTGGCAAAGTGCTTTGAATATTAAAGCTCATTGGCTCTTCAAGACAACCTAAGAGGGCCATAGAATATATTCCATTTTATAGATCAGGAAACTGAAGTTCAGAGAAGCTAAATGGTTTGCCAAAAACTCACAGATAGTTTTACAGTAATTTATTTATAGTAAATTATTATAATTGTTATCACAATACTCAAACTGGGGCTGCTCCTCACCCTATAGGGATTTATTCCTTCTCTCATGAGATCATTGCAAATGCTTTGCACCTGTACAATATTGTTGCCATATGAGAATATTCATGAGAATATGTATGTGGATTTCTTCAAAGTCAAGCAATGCATCTGTGGGCTTAGGCCACCAGGTTGCAGCTGCCTCCAGGCTGTTTCCAGACTCCCCACTTTCCTCCTTCCCTCCACTCCATCTGCTGCCTTTCCACCCCTTTCACACTCCCTGTCAATTTCCAGAATTACAGTTTCATTCAGAAGACTGTACAAAGAGGGAAATGGAGAGAAGGAGCCTCAAGTAGCCAGTGAACTGCACAGAAGTACTGCGAAGTACACAAAGGAGAGGACACCACTGGAGACTGAATGCCCAAGACAGGTCTGGCTGAAAAAGAGGGGAAGGCGAAAACAAGAGAAATTTCCAATTTAATTCTAAATCGAAGCACAGGAACTATAGACTGTGTAGTTCACTGGGGTTAATGGACTAAGTAGAAATGAGAAAGCTTGGATTATGGTCTCAGGTTAGTGGCTTCTCTATTAGGAACTTCAGGTAAATTAATTACTGAGCCTCTGTCTCCTTACTGCTGCATAATTAGGTTATAGCCAAAGTTTCTTCTAGCGATAACATTTTGTAAGACCTGTATCTGATGCTATATTTTTTTCCTTTTTCTTTTCCTTTTCCTTTCATTTTGTTGTTGTTGTTGTTGTTATTTGTTTTATAGTGTGTGTGTGTGTGTGTGTGTGTGTCTGGTACTAGGGATTGATCCCAGGGGCACTCTACCTCTGAGCTATACCCCCAGCCCTGTTTTCATTGTATTTTAAGACAGGGTCTCACCATGTTGCCCAGGCTGGTTTCAAACTTGTGATCTTCCTGCCTTAACCTCCCCAGATGCTGAGATTATAGGCATGAGTCACCACACCCAGCAGTTCTGTGGTTTTCATGGAAGTATAAAGCTCACCATAACTGCCATTTGAACTTCATTGTCAGGTTTTGATGCTTGTGAGGAATGACATTTTTGAAAGTAAATAATAATCCTAACTATAGAACATGTTATCTGGAAGCCAGTCTTATTTCAATTTCAAATGAAATAGGGAGTAAATTTGACATATTGACTTATTTAACTGTAATCATCGTAAATGTTACATTCACTTACTCATTTGTTTATTCAAATTGAAAGAATACCTACTAGAGACTAAATACTTATTATACCTCTCTTTAAGATCTCATGGTCTTCCTGGTGAGGATGGAGACAGTACGGTATGGAAAATGCTCTAGGTCATGCAAATACAGGTAAGCTCAGAGTGGAATGGCAACTTATAAAAGAGCAAAAGAGGCACCAGGTAGTACAGCACATGAAAGGAGAATGAATAGGAGCCTATCAAGACAAAAGGAGCAATTCATATCATATCCCAGAAAGGGTTGGATATAGCCCAGGAATCACAAGGAAATAATATCTCAGCTTGTTGAAAGGGTTGGAGATTTTGCTAACTAATTCATGAGAGATACACATACTACTTATAAATGAACCCAAACAGAGAGCAAAATCCCTTTGTTGTTTGCTTCCCTTGTGAAGTTTCTCAGTTTCTTGTGTGAATCCTACATGTCAGTGTCTAGTCCTTATTACAGTTGCTCCTCAGGGGATCAGTTCCCTTAGATACCAAAATCTGCAGACACATATCCCTTATTAAAATGGCATAATATCTGCAAATAACTTGCATACACCCTTCTGTATAATTTAAATCATCTCTGAATTAATTGTAATATCTAATATAATGTACATACTATGTCAATAGTTGTTATACAGTATTGTTTAGAGAATAATGAAAAGGGGGAAGTCTACAATGTTCTATACAAATGCAATTTTTTTCAAATATTTTCCACTCATGGCTGATTGAATATGCAGGTGCAAAACTTGCAGATAAAGAGTGTCTATCCTGACTTGATGAGGGAAGCACACATGGCCTGAAATCAGTATCTGCTGGCCCAAGACACTCACTAAGAAAGAGAAGCTAATTACCACTAGATCTCACAACAGCAGAGCCAAATCTAGATCTCAAGTATCTGAGTTCTCATTTCAATTTTCTTCATATTTCTTTTTCTACTGAACCTCCCTGTACTCCCTGCCAGTCTTTTTATGGGAATTCTAGAGAATGAAGTCAAGCCATCTCTGTCATTCAGTGATCCAACAATCAATCACTTAGGAAGTCTAATTAGACCTATAAATGTCCTAGAATCAATGATGATGATATACCAGTTGTGCTTCTATATATATTTATCTGCTTGTTCCATATTCTGAAATTTCCTTCTTTTGGAACTGTCTTGACTTGAGGGACCCACAAATGGCACAGTGAATGAACATTGTGATAATTTCCTCAACCAAATGAGGAAGTGGGTGGTGACAGATGATATTGACTCACTATTCATTCATCAAACATTTCATGAGCACCTAATACATGTCAGGCACTGTCCTAGACAGTGAGAAGCACCAGTGAAAAACAGAACTATTGTGATGACGAAGTGTCCTTGGCTTATTGTACTTATCTACAATAAACAATGTCAAGCAATAATGAGCACATGACAAAGGCTCAAAATGCAAGGAGTGAAGAAAGTTTTCCTAAAATTCTTTAAGGAGCCAAAAGTATAGAAAGAAGAAACTATATTGACTCACTCCCAGAAAACAAAGGTGGTTGTATATATTGAAGCCTTTCACATTCACCTTCCTCTGTCATGGAATCATTCTTACACACAGTGGGAAGAAGTAGATGGTACTTTCAAATTTCTTCTGGAAAGTCAAGAAACACCCTCTTAGATCTTATCCGACTGGTTCTGAGAGACATCAAGCCTCAGCATTTTCTTCTCTAAGTTTGAGGGGTCTCTGCATTTTTATGGCAGTGGGCAATGTCTGCTTTAACAACCTTAGAAGAGTTCACAGGTCGCTTTGATTATCTGATTTAATTTATTTATTTGTTTAGGTACTGGGACTGAACCCAGGGGCATTTTACCACTAAGTTGCATTTCCAGTCCTTTTTTAGTTTTTAACTTTGAGACAAGATCTCACTAAGTTTCTGAGGCTGACCTTGAACTTGGCAACCTCCTGCCTCAGCTTCCTGAGTTGCTGAGATTAAAGTCATAATGCCTGATTTGAATATCTGATTTTAAATAGAGACCTTTCCTCCGAGAAACACCTATGAGTACCTGCATACACAATGTTGCATTAACCTTCAGGAAGTTCACTGAAAATCATTATAATCATGCTCTTGCACATCCTTCAAAAAAAAAAATCACATTTCTGTGCATTACAGAGAGTGGGTTCAAACTGAAAGATGGGCTACATTCCAAGAGTTCTCATATTTGACATTGCACATGTCTGTTCACATGTGTGACCAGCAGTATTATTAACTGTAGGATATCAAAGGTCAAACGGGATATCGATCCTCTTAATTTCAAAAAGAATTTAAATATATACATGTAAACTTAGTTGCTCCTGAAATTCTTAGAATAAATACAACAGTGATATCCTTAATACAGTGGTGTTCAACTCTATTCACATAACAGAATTAGGTAGAGATATATAAAAAGACTGATGCTCAGGCTCATATCAAACAAATTAAATGAGAAACTCTCAGGTGGGGTTTAGGAATTGGTGGTGTTTAAAATCTCACTATATGATTCCATTGAAGAGTCAGATTACAATATACCATTTCAGAATTGCTGGTTGATCTTTATGTTTTATGAACCTGGCTTTGCTTAATTAGGAAGAAAAATATTTAAAACTAAATTCATTTGGTGAGAGAGTTATTTATTTACCTTATCTGAATGCAAAGCCAGCAATTCTAATGGTTCTGAATAGTCCTAACAATTCACAGAATATAAGAAGAACAGAAAACACATCAATAGATTATGTAGGTGGTTTCCTCCTATGGATCAACACAAAATAAACACTTGTGAGCAAAGATTCTCCCTACTCCTTCCTGGAATTCCAGTACCTAATGTAGAACTTGGCACACTGGAAACCTTAAGTAATGTTTGCTGATTTAACCACACCATCTTTCTTTCTTCCCTCCTCCATCAAACACTAAAGGGAAGAGAGAGTTCTGATTACTTAGTAGATTATTTAATGGGGTATTTAACTACACTCTTGAAAGATAATGTTGCTGAATTCATTCTTTCATTAAAATATTGAATGAATATCTACCATGTGCCTAACAATGTAATTGGTGCTGGGGATAATAATGGTAACTTAATGTCTTCAAATTTCTTCTTTAAAACATTTACGGGAATTTGGTCCCCCCAAAATTAACACACTAAACTGCAGAATCAGTGTGTAACAGAAGGTAAGCTAGGACTCCTATCTGCTAGTTCAAATGTAATGTTTTTTGGTGAGGAGCAAAGCATACTGTTTATATTAGGTGCAAATTTTTAAAAAATGATACTGATTCTAAAAGCAGACAACAGTGAAATGATCTGTATGTAGGAAATTTCCAGTCTCATCAGTCAGTTTTGCGTAAGCAACTATGGGATTAGATGTAGATTTCAAGTTTGGATTAAAATGAATTTTATTTTCAGAGCAAATAATATCAAGTTACATGTAAAAATAATTATTTCTGATATTCTAGGAGAATGTATAAGATGAATAAGAGCAGTTGAGAGTGGTACGGAGGTTTTAAGGAGCACACCTACAATCCAAGTGACTTGGGAGGTTGAGTCAGGAGGTTAGCAAATTCCAGGCCAGCCTGAGAAACTTAGTGAGACCCGAAGCAACTTAGCAAGACAGTGTCTCAAAATAAAAAATGAAAAGGGCTGGACATATAGGTCAATGAAAAAGTGCCCCTGGGTTCAATCCCCAGTATCCACCCCATAAAAAATCTCTAATCTCAAAAGAAAACATGCAATTGTTTGAAGATTTCTACTTTTAGATTGTCCATGACAACATATAAAATTAGGAAGGTGAAAACTCCCCACTAATTACAAGTAATAATCATTTCTCTGACTTCATCTCCCACCATTCTTCTTCTCACTCTCCATTCTCTAACTGCTCTAGTCTTCTAATTGTTCCTCATGAAAGCCATGACCCAACCCTACATTCTAGATGGAATTACCTTTCCCCAATTCTTCATAAGAGGCATTCTCTTCAAAAAAGGCAATCCCTTTGCTCAAAAGTACTTCCCAAAGAGGCATTTCTGACCACCTGATCTAAAACTGAGGCCTTCCACTCCATCCTTCCATATCTTCTTACACTGCTCTCTGGTTTCTTCCAAGGATACAACACAAGCAGAAAGTATATTATTTCTTGTTTTCATAGTAATATCCTTAACTAGATTATAAACTCCATGGTGACCAGAATTTGGACTCCTTCATTGCTGCATTTCTATTGCTAGAACAATGCCTATCTCACTGCTTTTGATTGAACCAGGAATGAATACTGGACTGAAACTGATTCAATGAGCCCATTTTCCAGGGTATTTTTGATTCCAAGCACATTGGTTTGATCTCTTAAATGGAAGAGAGCTATGGAAGAAGTCATAGAAGCTATTTTTCTTGTATCTTACCTGAGACTCAAAGAAGCCATTCTCTGGTAGGAGAACTGAATGAAACAGATATGCCCTGAGAGGCAGATAAATTGATAGAGGATTACCTGGGTCACAATGGAGCACCAGTCTTTATAGTCCCCTCTGGTTTCTGAATTTCATCTGCATGCCTACCTTTAGATTCCAAGGAATATCCATGTATCCCTCTTTCTATTTTGGCTTTAACTGGCTAGGGTTGGTTTCTGTTAATGCAACTCAAAAAGTGCTAATACAACCACTTTGCGGGAAATGACCTGCAATCTAGACTCGTGTTTTCAGATGAATTTATTTTTAATAATTAAGGTGTTTTAATGAGCTTTCTCACTGCTGTGACTGAAAGATCTGACCAGAACAATTTTAGGAGAGGAAAAGTTTATTTAAGGGTTCATGTTTTCAGAGGTCTCAATCCACAGACAGCAGGCTCCATTCCTTAGGGCCCAACGTGGGGCTCAACATCATGGCAGAAGAGTGTGACAGAGGGAAGCGGCTCACATGATGATCAGAGAGCAGAGAGAAAGACTCCACTCTCTAGATACAAAATATATACCCCATACGTCCCCAATGAATCACTTCCTCCAGCTACATCCCACCTGCTTTTAGTTATCTCAGTTAATCCCATTAGAGATTGATTCAATGATTAGGTAAGGCTATAACCCAAGCATTTTTCCTCCAAACTTCTTGCATTGTCTCACACACGAGCTTTTGGGGGACACCTCACATTCAGACCATAACACAAAGTTAGAGACTTGTTAGTCATACTTTGTATTAGCTATCTGGTTAAATTGTCCCTATCTTTGCATAGACAGAAGCCCTTGATTTACGGTGTTAAACCCTAATAAGTTCATCATAAATTGAACATATCATTAAATTGAAAATGCATTTAGTGCACCTAACATATTGAACATCACAGCCAAGCAACCCAGTACACTGCAGTGTATCACTCATTTATCCCATGGTCGCATAGATGACTGGGAACCTCTGCTCACAGTCCTGCCCAGCATTGCAAAATAGTATCATTCTGTATATTGCTAACCAGGAAAGAGATCAAAATTCAAAGTACAACTACTACTAAGTGTGTATCACTGTTGAAAAGTCAAAGAAAAAAAGCATAATTTCGGCCTTTGTAAGTTGAGAAATCTCTGCATAACACAACTTTTCAGTTCCGATAATGTTTATTCTGTTCTCACTATCCCAAATGCCTTCACTGTGTCTCATGCCCAAATTCCCTCCATATATGAGACTTGGATATAATGCCATCACTTCCATGCAGTCTTCCCTTTCACCCACCCAAAGAGAGAAAGGCAAGGAAAACGAATATATCTAGGTTTCCTTATTTGTTCCTTTTGTGGTTCCTTTTATTCCTTTCAGTTTTTGCAGTCATTTATGCACACTATTGTCTTCCTTCTTAGACATATGAAACTGTTTAGGAAGGTATCTCTATTCTTATTCAGGTGCCATTTCAAGAAACATTTATATGATAATGTAAATGTATAAATTAATTCAACTTCTTTCAACAGATAGAAATACAAGATATTAATGATATTTATCAGCATTTTTTAATGTACTTAGTAAGAAAATTACTTTTTAAAAATAAAGCTGTATCACACATACTGATAAAAGAAAATATTGGAGAATAACTTCATCACCCTGAGGAAAGCAAAGACATAAAACAGGACACCAAAAAGCAATTATGAAAAAAAAATTAAAAGTGAATACATGACACTAAAAATAATATGAATAGGAATTTAGGTTCATTAGAAAATGTCATTAAGAAAGCAAAAGTTAATCTAAAGTGGGAGAAAATATAACATGCATTGAAGTGTGAAACCCAGACATAAAATATATCCTAAAATCCATAACAAACAAACAAACAAACAAAAGGGACAGACAGTCTAATGGGAAAATGAGTAGAAGATTTTTCACAAAAATGGATATCCAGATAGCCAGTAAATTTAAGAAAACGTGTGCAACATGTTTAGTCACCAGAGAAATAATTAAAGCCACAACAGGATACCACTATACCAACCACAATTGACTGACATGATAAGATTGAAAAAACAAGTGCTAACAAGGTGGTTAAGGAAGCAAGAATGTACTACTACTAGGAGTATAAACTGACACAATTGCTTTAGAAAACAGTTTGGCACTATCAACCAAGACTGAACACAGGAATACTCTATGATCCAGGAATTCACAGCTATGGATGCTTGCGTGAGTGCACCAAAATGCTTGTTCATAGCATCACTATTAATAGCAGCCAAAACCTGGAAACAAATTTCCATCAACAGAAAAACAGATAAAGATTCATTCATACAGAGGCACACTTCATAGTGAAGGAAATGGACTAAACCCCCCAAATATGGATGAATTCCAAAGACATAAAGTTGAGTTTGTTTGTTTAAAGTAGGCGTAACAATTCTCTTCAGCGTGGGATTCAACTCATGTAAAGTTCAATACCAGAAAAACTAATCGATGGTATTATAAGTCAGATTGTAGTTATCTTTTTCAGTTCATAGTGACTGATAGCAGGAAGAGGGAAGCTTTTGAAGTATTGATATATTCTATTTCTTAGTATTCAGACTGATTATAGAGGTGTGTTACTTTCTAAAGATTCAACAAACTGTTCACTTATAATTTGAGCATATTTCTGCATGAAATTCATATTTCAATAAAAGACTTTTAAAACAAAAGTTTCTTACACATTATTTGTAGCAACAATCTATTGCCTTAGGCACCATGCCAAAGGGCTGTGTATGTATAAATAGCATATCCTTTTGGTAGCAGAAAGCTATTAAAATCAATATTTTTATACAACACCTTTAAAAATTAAGAGGTAAAAATCACACAGTGATTTATTCAGCAGTACAAATAGGAACAATAATAAGTGTTTATTGATTTTGACATTATGGAGTTCTGAGAGCTTAAATCAGTTTCAGTATGCAAAGCATGTCATTTGTTCAAATGACCTTGGTATTTATGATTAGCAGGGAATTTGATTAAATAGGGGAGTATGTCATCATTTTGTAATGGGAAAGTTTTCTCCAATTCCCATTTTCCCCCTTTGGTATGTAGAATTTGAATGTATCCCCTAAATTCCATGTGTTGGAAATAATTCCCAAATCCATATGTCAATGGTATTTGGGTAGCAATTAGAATTAAATAAGTTCATCAAGGTGGAGCACCCATGATGAGACTGGTGACTTAATAAGAAGAGGAAGGGAGACCTGAACTGATTCACTCTCTGTCTTGTCACTTATGCTTCCACCACATTATGATGTAGCCCTGGTCAGTTGCTGAGCAGTTGCCAGCATGCTCTTGGACCTCCCAGTCTCAGATTCATGAGCCAAATAACCTTGGATTTCTTATAAATTATCTGGTCTCAAGAATTAGTTAAAGCAACAGAAAACAAACTAAGACAGTGTATTTGACATAGAGTGTTCTGGGACTTTCATTAACATCATAAGCATAATTGGAAAGGTAGATGATGTTTAAAATCCAAACCGCTGTGTTCTTCTCCATAGAAAAAGGCACTTTTTCATTCCTCCACTCCACAGAATAATCTCTAGAACTTTGAGGCCTAGAACACAACACGTTGTTAGGTCTTCTGGATCTCAGAATTTTTACTCAGTAATTAGATTTAATTTAAATAGACACTGGTCCAAACTTTAAAGATAACAGAGGCCACAACAGGGCAAAAAACAATGCGCAGCCGAATGCCTCAGAGAAGAGTGGTTGCTAGTTAAGGAAAGGAAAGAGGATGTTAGTAATAGCTCTTGCCAGTTACCTTTGGCCTGCCAGGCATAAGACCTGTAGTTTGAGTCCTACAATCTCAAAATGAAGGGAAACAGTCCCCTTAATTAGTGATGGTTTGAGGGCTGTGCTAGTTCCAGTATCGGAGTCAGAAGCTGCTTGCCAGTCGATATGAATTCAATATGTCCCTCCTAAAATTCAGATGTGGAAAACAAGCCTGAAAGCAACAATGTTGAGAGGTGTGCCTTTGGGATGTGTTTTGGTCATGAGGGTTCTGCCCTCATGCATAGATCAATGCCACTACAAACTTGGATTGCAGGAGTGAGGTTCTCTTCTGTTCCCTGCTGAGTGTGAACACAGTCCTCACCTCCCTCTTGACTTTCTCCTTTCTGCCTGGTGAGGATGCAGCAAGAAAGCCCTTACTAGATGTGAGTGGCTTCATATTAAATTTCAGCCTCCAGAGCTGTGAAAGAATAAATTTCTGTTCTTTATAAATTATCCAGTCTGTGTGAAACAGTCTAAGACACCAGTACAGGCAGGAATTTGGTGGCAGAAGTACTTAAATAACTAACTCACAAATAATGTACTTGATAAAATCTTCTCAGCGTGAATGCAATGGATTGCTGCACAAACACTATTTCTCAGTACTTTTCCTCTCCTTCTGTTCCACTCTGAATTCAGTGGTACTCATGACTCGCACATCATTCAAGAACATGCATACTATCGATGACTAACATGTCAAAATAACAGTTTATATTCTTTTTGAATGTGTATGTATGTTCTGGACATGGTTACCTCCTTGACATTGGCAAGTAAATGAATACTGAATGTTACATTTGCAAATAATTTTATTTTTATAAAAAATTGTAATAAGATGTAATTATGTTTTTGAAAATTAATGTATCAACCTTAATTTTAGTTGATATGCTCATTTTGCTAAATTTAACTTGCTTTCTCCTCTTTAAGTGGATACTCTGAATACTTTTAAAAATTTTTTGAAAACATGACAATGATTTCATTGTTTATTTTCATATTTGATTTTCAATACATTTTTAAATAAAAATATACTCTATACTTTCAAAAGTTATCTCATTTTTTATTCCTTCGTATCATTACATAATGCCCTTTATTATGAAAAAAATTCTTAGAATTACAACCTAGTTTGTAATTTGCTGAAATGAAAATAAATTTTATGAAACAAATAATAATAATATATGATTTATGTATATCTGCATTTATTACTCATTCAAACTTCACCAGCTATTGTTTAATAATATCTCACAACAATTCAAAGTGTTTTTGCATCTTTAGTATTCCCTCGATTTAGCCTCGAAGTAAAGCGATAACATAGGTACTATCATCCTTATTTGCAGATGAGAGACTTGGCACAGAATGGTTGAGCCCCCTGTCCACATCATCTTATACCTGATAAGTAGGCAGAGATGGAGGTAAAAACTAGGCCTCCTGTTTTGTGACCAGTTGCCATTTGCCCTATGAAACACAATCACAAAAATTTTATCATCTTCAAGAAAATGTCTGGAACTGGATATCATCATGTTAAGCAAAATAAGCCAGACTAAGAAAGACAAGTATTGCTTGTTTTTCTTTCATATGTGAAATTTGAAAGAAAGAAAAAAGATAACACAAAAGTAGGAGGAACACTATTAGAGGAGTAAGGGGAGGGTAAAAAAGGGTAATGAGGCAGATACGATGAAAGTGTGTTATATATTCATCTACAAATATGCCATAATGAAAACCATTACTTTGTACAATTAAAATGAACAAACAAATGAACACAGGCAAAAAAAAAAAAAAAAAAAAAAAAAAAAAAAAAAAAAAAAAAAACAGTGAAATTCAATGAAGAGAACATGTTTCAAGGTTCACATGACTTTGGGTAGAATGGCTCCTCAGCACCTCCTGTGAGCCTCTTCCTGGGACTCAGGATGGAATAACACAGGGCATAATCTTCTCCTGATACTCCAGAGGAAAGGGGAGCAAAGCAAATTCAAACCTTAGTTTGCATCCTATTTTCTAACTTCCTGTGGGTTAAAAAAAGTTACATGACCGAATCCAAGTCAAGAAGGCAGGAAGCACACACTGTATACAATCAGCCTATAGCAAAGAAGTGAATAGATTATCTTAATAGAGCTAGATGCTCAAAAGCATAGTTCTTTCTGGTTTATTTCTGCTACATTCTATTATTTTGACTTTGGAACTTTTAGCATAGGCCTATTTTCATGGTTTACCATGGCTATTCTAAAATTTGCTACATGGAGAAAAGAGTAATTTTATTGAAAAAAATGTATAATTAAAAGTTCATCACAAATAAGTGTGTCACCTTTTATAAAAAGTGATAAAGTAGTGCCAAATACTTCAGTAGATAAATGTAGTTCAACAACTAAACCTATCATAAAACAGTATTTCCAAATGTTTAACATCTCTAGAAATTAGAGAAATGAAAATTAAAACTACACTGAGATTCCATCTCACTCCAGTCAGAATGGCAATTATTATTAAGAATGCAAGCAACGATAAATGTTGGCAAGGATGTGGGGAAAATGTATGTGTACACTCATACATTTCTGGTGGGAATGCAAATTGGTACAACCATTATGGAAAGCAGTATGGAGATTCTTTAGAAATCTTGGAATGGATCCACCATTTGACCCAGCTATCCTACTCCTAGGTTTATACCCAAAGAACTTAAAATCACCATACTAGAGTAACACAGCCATATCAATGTTTACAGTAGCTCAATTCACAATAGCTAAATTATGAAACCAACCTAGGTGCCCTTCAACAGATGAATGGATAAAGAAATGTGGTCTATTTATACAATGGAATATTACTCAGTCTTAAAGAAGAATGAAATTATGACATTTGCTGGTAAATGGATGGAGCTGGAGAATATCATGCTAAGGGAAATAAACCAATTCCAGGGAACCAAAGGCCAAATGTTTTCTCTGATATGTAAATACAAATTCACAATAAGGCGTGAGATGGGCACTAGGGAAGAATAGAGGTACTTTGGATTAGATAGAGGGGAGTGAAGGAAGGGGAGGGTTATAAGGGTAGGAAAGATTGTAGAATTATGTGCATATATGACTACATGACCCGCATGATTCTACTTCATGTACAACCAGAAGAATGAGAAGTTCTACTTCACTTATGTATGATGTGTCAAAATACATTCTACTGTCATGTATAACTAATTAAAACTAATAGAAAAAAAAAACACTCCCAAAGGACAATTAATACAAAACAAATAGTTTTTCTATTGAAAGTTGTCTATTGTCTGACTAAACACTAAGAGCTTTGTTTTAAGCAAACCCACAAGTAATAGTTAAATAGCTAAGAATTTATACAGTTGTGAAATATAAGCTTAGAGGAACAAGAAAATGTTTATACATGTTTCATTTCTAAGTCCACATCCTCAGGTGATTGTGTATTTTGAATTTCTTTTTGTTTTCTCTTCCAGTTACTAGGAAATTTGGGGAAATTAGGCATCCTGCTATATTTAGCATTGTGTAATTCTGCTGTGTTCTGTTCTCTGTGATGAGACTATACATATTTCCCATAAAAACTGCATCCTTTACATGGATTACCTTCAAGTGAAGTTACAGAAACAAGTTTCAGTTGACCTTTGATAGGCCTATAATATGAGTGAGAAATAAAATCCTGTCATTTTTAGCAACTAATACTTAGGCTAACATAGCCAAACTACAGCTCATTATGTCCCAAACTTGTAGAGAAATTCATCCCCAAAATGAGACCCTTCTGTAACAGATAACTCCAAAAAGATAGTGTTAGCTTTACTGCTGGGCAGTGGATGACCCAGAAATTTATATGCAGTAGAAAGACAATGACCCTTGTTATGTAGTGGCAAACAAATAACCACAGGGAAAGACTATACTAAATGAGCTTGTGACTTTAAATGGAGAAATTTGGGAGAGTTAGTAAAGTACTATAAGAAAGAGATCAACTTAGAAAAGAACTGGATAACCTGTAAGTGAGAGTAAAAGGAAATAAAGAGAGCCCATAAATTTGTGAGACTTTCAGTGTTTAAGTATGCAACTAGTTTTTATCTACAACCAATAGAAGGTTAAATCAAAAGAGAAACTTTGGGTGACCAACACCAGTTAAAAAATAAGCTTCATGGAAGGATAAAACCAAGCATGTAAATATAAACCCATTTTGAAATTTCTAAATCAATTAAGAGAAAAACACAAATTCTTGTATTTAGATAAATGGCAATGGAAAAATACACTAAGGGTATAACTCCCATATGAAAACCCGATAGGCTTAAACTAACCAAAATTAATTTCCAAGAAAGAAGCATGTATCAAAAGAATTATTAGTGTGGGTGTTGATACAAAGAAGTCAATAAAATTAAATATGAAAAAGGCTATGCAAGCTTTTGAGGATTATATTCCAAAAGATCATGCTGTGTGGACTCAGAAAGAATGAATGCAATATTAAATAACTCTTGGTTCTCACCTTGCTGTGGGCAGTATGCCCATTGAGGTTAAGTCAGGAAACCAGAGCCACAATAAGGATCACAAGAAATAAGAGATTTAATATGAGAATTATAGTTGAAACAAATGTGGGTGAAGTTTAGAAAGTGTAGGTCTTAAAAGTAGAAATTGAAGACAAATAGTCACTAATGGCTTTGTCTTGATGCATGAGCATGGGAAGACAAGTTGGATCTTGTTGGGAAAATAACTAGAAACCTGTGTATCTATTGCCAAAGAGGGATCTGAGGATCTGACAAAGCAGGAGCTCAAGGCAAGCATTACACAAACCTTTGTGGATCTACAGCTAAACTCAGGTAGGCTTGAGGAAGCTGTTGGTTAACATGATCAGCAAATCAAGAAGATGAGCTAGAGCTGGAGGGTGAGAACCAGAGGCTCAGGAAGTGCCTCCAGGTAATGCGTCTGACACCAAAACCTCCCAAAAGTGATAGCCTCTGCATTTCAGTCCCATGAAAGTTCATCTACTTGGCCAACTCCATCGCACAACCATACCCAAAAGGAGACTCCAAGAAATTCAATTTCCAACCTTCGTCAGGAGCCCAGGTACCAAGTCAACAATAGACAATCCAGCATAGGAAGGAAGCAGACTGAGAAACTGCTCAACCCAAGAAGAGCGTTTTCATATGGAGCCAAGGTTGATAATGGAAAAGACAGGAACGTCAGAAAGAGGGACTAAAGGTCATAGAATGCAACAGACTGAAAATCTACTTACAAAGACAGAGACTACAGTGTAAACTTGAAACAGTGCCCACTTCAGTGTGAAAGGATCTTGCTTGATAAGATTTCAGAATTTCCATGGACCAGTAACTGCTCTGTGTGTCTCATTGTTCTCCTTTCCAAATAGAAGGGTCATTGTGGTTATCCTATCCCTTCTCTCCCATCTAATCAGTGTTCAACTTGTCTCATATAATTTTTAATAGTTTGTCAGGCGTCAGCAAACTATAGCCTGCAGGCTGAATCTGGCTGCTGCCCATTTTTTAAAGTAAAATTTTATTGAAAAGCAGCCACACGTAGCTCATTTGTTTACATATTGTTTGTGGCCGTTTTTGAATAACAAGAACAGAGTTGAGTAGTTCTGACCAAGGTTGTATGACGGACAAAGCTGAAAACATGTACTCATTATGGAAAAAAGTTTGTGAAGTTATGAATAAGACCTGTGTATTGCAATGAGTACCTATGCCTCTTAAGTCTCTCCTTTAGCCTATTAGTTTCAAGATGACTCCATGGTTGTATATTGATCTTTCTCATTACTCTTAACTATGGTAGATTACCCCATTGTGTGAATGTAATGCCATATGATTAGTTCCCAAATGATGGGCATTTGAGCTCTTCCCTGTTTTTCACTGCAATGAATAGCCTTGCAGAAATGTCTTCTTGTTTTTTCCCTCTGTGGTTCATTTGAAATAGGTTCCCAAAAGTGCAAATTCTATGTCAACTAATAGGTATTGCCAACTTGACCTCCACTTGACATTACACATTTCTGTGCCCCCACCAGTGATGTACGGGGATATCTCACCCAGTCAGAAGGGGAAGGTGTCAAGCTTCTGGATTTAGACCAATCTCATAAATAAGAAAGAAATGGGATCTCAGTGTAGTTTTAAATGGTTAAGCCCCTTACCAATGATATTAAGACCTTTGCAAATGGTTCAGGACTGCTTATATTTCTTTGTTGTTTGTCTACTTAAATCTCTTGCCTGCTTTTCTACAGGATCTACATATTGGTTTTCTTCTCCAGCTTAGCTTTGAAACCTTTTTCTCTTTCCTTCTTTCTTTCTTTCTTTCTTTTTTCTCTCCCTCTTCATTGTTGAAGATGAAACTCAAGGACTTATGCAAGCAAGCACTTCAGCACTGAGCTATACCCACAATTCAATACTCTTAAAGTTTTGCTATATTAGAACTACTATCCTTTGGTTTTGATATAAATTGCAAATATTTTTCCCAGTTTTGTCAATTTTACTTTACTCATGGTGGAGTTTCTTTGCTTATTTGTTTTTGCCATATAGAAGTTTGTTGATGTTATTGTTAATCTTTTATTCTTTTAAAACTATCAATATTTTCCCAAGTGCTTTTATATTTTGACTACTATTTAGGAAGGTATCTTATCCCTAGGCATTCACATATTTTTCATTTTAGTTCTTTTATAGTATAATATAACTCTCTGATACATTTGGAATTTGTCCTTGTGCCAGTAAGGGGAATAAAGCCAAATTTCTCCTTTTCTCTATTGCCATGCATTTATGCCAATACTAGTTACTTAATAAGATCATCTTTTATCCGCTGAGATAAGATTGTTTTATACTATGTTTTTATGTGTATTTGGTCTACTTTTCCTTTCTAGTTGTGCTTTCATGCTATGCTATTTTAATTATAGAGGTTTTATAGTTCTTGATATGGTTTCGTACATTTTAGGATTAGTCTCCTTTTATTACTCTTTTCATTTAAGACCCTCATATCTATTTATTGCTTTTTTCCTTCCAAATCAACTTTATAGACAACTTTTTTCTAGTGACAGAAAAGGAAAAGTGGTGGAATTTCTCTTGAGATTGTATTAAATTAATTAATTAGCTTAAACATAACTGATACATTTAGGGTATCAAATTTTCTGGTCCAAAACATAATACATCTCCCCCGGTTGTTTTTGTGCACTTTGGAGTCTGTCAGCAGTACTTTATGTTATCTTATAGAAGTTTTGAACACATCTTGCTGCACTGTGTCTAAAGGTATCTGTAAGGGGGCTTTAAATCATAAATTGGATCTTTCATTTTAACTTCAAATAGTTATTGTTTACGCATTTGTTCAGTTTTGTATGTTTATTTTAATTCTGCTTTATTGCTAATAGTAGTACTTACATAGATTATTTTGGGGTTTCAGTCATATACTGTCTGAAAGTAAAGATAGTTTAACTGAATGCTTTTATTGATTGATTAAAATTTCAGTTCTTGATGATCAAATTAATCTGATTACCCAGAAGCAAAGAGGTCTGTTTTTGCCTTTCAAAAACTATGTAAGACTCTGAGTTTGAAGATTGACATTTTTCTTCCTTTCATTGTTAGTGTACATACTTTGAGAAAGTGTGTGACCTCAAGATTGCAGGTATTTTCTATGACATAACTGGGCGAGTTACAAATAGAGAACAAAATTAACTCTAGGCAGAATGGTTTAAATGGTTAAAGTTTGAACTCCTCTATTATAAATAATAAGCCATTCTTAAATCCTCATTTCCTGCAAGGATCACTCCTTACACTCTGGATCATCTAAAGATGAATCCACCCAATGTAGGGTGTCCTTATTTTTGTCCAACCTGACTTGCCTCTGAAGCAGTAGAGGCTAAGCCAGTGTTTAAATACAAACTTTGTCTAAGCACTAAAAGTATAATTCTACTATTTTACCTAGCATGTAAATATAGTTTGCAAAAGAAACCAAAAAATAAGCAAACCAAAATAAACAAAAGCAAATGTAAAGGAAGCACTGATGACTTGAGTAAACTCAGAATGTCAAAATGACCTTTTGAACCTTCAATAAAAAATGATGCTGCTTCTTTTTAAGTCAGCAGTCTTTCAAGCAGTCATAAGTGCTCATAGTTTCAAGGTCTGGAAAATAATCTAGCTTCCCTGAACTTCTTTTTTGGTTGTTGTTTTTTTGTTTGTTTTTTGTTTTTGTTTTGGGGGAGGGTACTGGAGATTGAACCCAGGGACATTTTACCACTGAGCTACATCCTAGCCCTTTTTATTTTTTTATTTTGAGGCAGGGCCTTGCTAAGTTGCTGAGCCTGGCTTTGAACTTGCAATTCTCCTGCCTGAGTCTCCCAAGTCACTGGGATTGTAGGCATGTGCCACTTTGTCCTTCTAGGAAGGATTTTCTAAGTAGAGTCACAATAGTCATTTAATTCAGGGATTCCTTTAAAATTCCTCTTATGGGCCTTAAAAATAACATTTCTTCTTATCTTATCTGACCTGGAGAATGAATAACTGTTGAAGAAGTACAACAATTCATAGAATTCATGATTTGAATACACAAAATTTATGTCCTAACTAGCCATTTTCTCTTTTTTGATTTGAGTCAACCTATATATTCCTCTAGCCAGGGAAAAGATTAAAGAAAATTCTGAACTGGTTTTATTGAAACTGTATAGTACATTCATTGACAGACCAGGTTTTAGAATTAGAATCCCCAACCTTTTTACCCAACCTTGACAAGCACTATGTTGAATGATTTATTCAGAGTCCTTGTATTTCACTTTCACCATCTACATGTAAAGAACTACATCTACTTCATAGAGTAGTTGCAGGAATTTTATGAGATAACAAGTTAAAGTACTTAACAGTTTCTGCATGTAGTAAATGCTCAATAAATGCTAGCTTATTGTTAGTGGGATTATTACTATCACTAGCCTGGTGAGAAAAATATAACCAAATTCCAAGTCTACCATTTGTACACGTATTTATTGTTCCAAAGAGCCGTTTCCTTCTGTGTATCCCTCAACATGTTTTGTGGAGCCCCTTTACTATTCAGCAGGTATTTCTTACACATGTGTCTTGTCTTTCTCAGGACACAAACCCATATGCCCACTTATTCTCATTACAGATTGTCACACTTATGGTACAGTCTGGGCCTTTTTATCAGACGTGATTATAGGAGTGATGAACACTGCAGAAGACCTTTCTCTGAGAGTTCATTATCAATCACTGAGGTTCTATCATTTTCAGTGACTCATTCTACTGTGTTAAGATTAGTCATTCCCTCCCTATACTCCCTTTTAGCAAAAATGCCTCTGAATGTGAGTAACTTACTAAATCATCAGTATGAACAATTTCTCAGATTGAATGAAAGAAATGTAGATCTTGGGTGTGTTGGATTCTCTTAGGAGAGGAAATGAAAGTTCACCAGTGGGTGACTTGAGGTGTCAAAAGCAAACCTATGCATTAGACATTTAAAGATGGTAAAAGAGGGTTCCAACTCTTTTTCAAATTTGTCTAACAAGCTTTCTAGCTATTGCCCTCAAAAATAAATAAATGAATAAATCAATAATGGCAAAGGTCTTCTTTGAAATTGATTGTATAGAAGTTATCTGTAGAGAAGACAGAATTGTCTTTCTAAACACATAATTTCATTTGAAAAATGTTAGCTCCATGATCTAACTCCAGGATTAGGGTTAAAATATTGGGCACAAACGTTTCCTGTTATACACATAGTAATGTCATGTAGCTAACGTACAATTAATTTAGGCAAACCAAATTAACAAATAGAAAGATAGATTGGTAGACAATAAACAATTTCACATACATGTACCTTTATAAAGTGTCTAAACCAAACACACAGACTCTAAGAATTGAACTTACTAGTGCCAACCTTGCCATCCATACATATTAACCCAATCACATTTGTCTAAAGGGCACCATACAGGTACCCAATCTAGGTAAGTTCAACACTAACATTAAGGAGACAAACAATGATGATGGCTAATTTCATGAGAGTCTCTTTCAACAGTAGGGAGTCTGGGTCCTCATTAAATTAGCTGACTGAGATCCCAAAGTTGCAAAATGAGCATCTCCACCCTCCCAAAGCCATCACTACATAGAATGGCCAATTACACCCAACAAGCATCAGCATGTTTGGACTTTAAAATCTGCAGGCAGTTACTGTAGACAAGTTGGGCACATTTCCAATGCCTTCTTAAGTATGAAAATAAACATATATTCAAATGAGTGTAAATAATGACCTAATGGGAAATGTTCAGTGAAGCATCTGACAACCAGTTTAGACTGGCACCTTTATCCTTTACAGTTTCATCTGTACCACCCAGTCAGTAGAAGATGAGGTCCCAGTAAGTGTTGAGGTGGGGAAGGGGTTGGTGGTCCCTGAGGAAGTCCAGGTGTTTTGCCTAGACATGGATTATGATGGTGTATCCAACAGTGGCAGGCATCCTATCTGCAAAAGCCTGATAACTCTATCAGACCCTGCTTGATCGAGCAACTCCAGAGGCCCTCTTTTCATCCTCAGCTTGCAGCAGATCTCAGTGGGCTGAAGGAATATGAGAAACTGAGATAAGTACTAGCTACAATTACAGCGATATGTTTGCACTGCTGCAATTAAGGTTGTGTCAGCGCTTCTATTAACCTTTGCATTGCCAGCATTTTCCCATTTGGCATTCCAAGTGAGTAACAGCATTTAAATTAAGCAGGAACACAAGCCACTGTCTGAGTTACAAGCCCATGAAAAATGGACAGCAGTAGATAGGATGGCCTCTACTTAGCTACAAAACGAGTAGGGCAAGGACTGGGAAGGTTTACGAGAGTGGCTCCCACACCACTGTTCTTTCATTCTTTGATGTTGAAATGATTTCTGGTGATGAGGTGGACTATTACTGCGTCACAGAGAATCTGAGCACTGGTAGGATCTCTAGAATTTATTGGAACTTTTCCCTTGTCGGTGTTTGTTTTCCTGAATATTTATTTCAATCAGTTTAGAATAATTTTTAGGCCATTTTGAAACAAGATCTACAAAATTTGTGATTATCAAAATGTTTAATAGCTCATATTCAACCTGTTATCTCATTCGAGTCTCACAATAATCTACATGATAGATTATGTATTGTTACTTTCCTCTGACAGAGATGGCACATAAAAACTAAAGCACTCGAGGAAGTGGTTCCAAATTGCATAGCAAGTTTATTGCAAGACTCGCACAAACCCAAACATACTGACTAACATCCAGGAGAGATTATGTACATTAGTGTTTGCTGCTGAGGTCTGGAAAGCTAAAGGATCTTTTCTTCTCTTTCCACAGAAAAACCCTCAGTCACTTAATCAAGAAAATAAAATGATAAAGCTCTGACTTTCAGAAAACCTCATTGTAACTACCATTAAGAAGTATTTATGGGGCTGGGGAGATAGCTCAACTGGTAGAGTGCTTGCCTCACAAGCACAAGGCCCTGAGTTTGATCCCCAGTACTGCAAAAAAAAAAAAAAAAAAAAAAAAAAAGTATTTATGAAGCATATTATATGTAACACATAGATTTCTTTTTTTACTACCTTTCCCCAGAATCTGAAAAGTTTTTCACCAAAATTCCTATTCATCCTCCTGTTACTAAGTTCTTAAATTCTATTAAAACTAAAAAATGTACACTAATCTCCTAGAAATCAGATTCTATCCCCCCTCCACATATAATTTGCTTCAAGTCTAATTCACTTCTCCCATAAGCTTGGTTTTAGGTATTTAGAAGTGACACAAATTTGAATTTAGTTGTTCTTTTTTTTTTTTATTAGTAGGATTAAACATTACTTATGCTAAATTTTGTTCACTTTAATCTGATTTGGAACACTGATTTTTCATCAAAGACCAAGTTCGTCTGACCCTGCGATCTCACTGACATTTCCAGATGTGTGTCAAACCAGTTTGTATTGTACAAATCTGAGTTGATTATCAAGATTTCCAAGTCTATGTTTCAAATGACTCTGGGCTAAATTAGTGATTTCCAAACTTGATGATGGTAAAAATAACCTGGGGCCATTGTTAAAAACCTAGATTCCCAGACTCTTCTAGAATATTCAGTTTTAAGATGTGCCCCAGGTGATTTCTTTGCTAAGCTACATTTGAGAAACATTGTGCTAAAGGTTAATTTCAAGTGGAAATTAAAAGTAAAGTACAAATCTTTGTTGACTCTTTTTAAGATTTTAGGGGTCTCACCATGATTTAAGAAATTGAAATTAATTTTTGTCAATGGAACTTTGGAAAATAAAAATCTCATGAAATATGGCTATAGTCTAAGACATAATGTATTTCACAAAGTTTTTATTATAACTTTTATGAAGGCATCAATCCTATTTAAAATGTGTGTTTCCAGCAGCTAAACCGGGTTTAAATACTGTGTTTGGCATAGAATACTTAACACATTCCATTAAAGAATGAATGTTGAAAATGACTCAAGTTAATGCTTTTCCATGAAATCTTTACCCATCTTTCCAACCACCTATGATATCTTTCTTTTACATGCCTATTTTAAATCTAGCCTACTTCATGCCACAATGTACATCATTCCATTGTATTCTATTATTTCTGTAAGGCAGCTCCATGCAGTACAAATAAATAAGACTTCAGATCAGGACACATTGGAACAAATATCTTAAGTTCTAATATTCCAAATGAGTCTACGCCAAGTATTCAAAGAGCTGTTGAAGGAATTAAATGAGTAATGTCTGCCAACTAGTATAGTTTATTGTATTTTATTTTTTGTTTTTGTTTTGGTTTTTAGTCCTAGACTATGACCTGTTTGAAGCACTAGTATATGTCTTCTCAATACTTAATATGATGCAAAAGTCACTTTACTGCAAGAACTAGGTTTATCACCTTTTCTCTTTACTCCTCCTTCTTTAAAATAATATATACAAATCCCTCAAGATTAGGGACCAGGTCTTACACTTTTTAATGTCTTTTGTTTCAATCCTTCAACAGTTGTATTGAATACATAATATATGTTCAAGTAATTGTTAATCTAGAAGACACAGGAAAATGAGAGGAGAGGAGAAAAGAAGAAAAGTGTTAGGGTTTGGATCTGGATTGTCCCTCAGAGCCATTGGTCCCCAGTGCAGCAAAATTCAGAGGTGAGCTATGGGGAAGTGATTGGATGATGAGGGTTCTGACCTCATCAGTGGATTAATACACTGATGCATTAATAATTGGATGCCATTATTGGAGGATGGTGGGACCTTTAGAAGGTAGGGTCTAGATGGAGAAAGTAGGGCAGGGAGGGAGGTGATGTCCTGAAAGGGTATTTCTTGCCCCTGCTCCCTTCTCTCTCTGCTTTCTGGCTGCTATGGTCAGCTTTCCTTCCCCACGCCCCCTCTTCTACCATGATATTTCACCTCCCTCAAGCAAAAAAAAAAAAAAAAAGCAAAGGAGCCAGTGCCAACACTGGACTGAAATCTCTGAAACCATGAGACAAAAATAAATCTTTCCTCCTTAAAGTATTTTTTCTCAGATATTCATCATAGCAACACAGAAGTTGACTAACATAAGCACCAAAGAAAGAAAAATGGAAAAAGACACAAAGGAAAAGAATTACATGTTGGAAAGAGTTGTCGTCTTCTCAGTAATTATTTCAAGCCCCATGGAAGTAACCCTTGTGCAGATCAGAATTGACATCCTAAGACTACCAAGCAGAAGTTGTTTCTCACAACAATAATTATTTTCAATTTGTTCACTTCCGGTAACAGGTTTCAAAACAATAGTAAATGCTTAATTTTGCCCTTATAGCCTGTTACTCACTCAATATAGTTTTTATTTACTAGGATTTCTATACTTGTTTGCCAAACTCAAAGTTTTTTTTCCAAATGTAGTTCATGCAATTTCTAATCTTTAATGTCAAAAAAAAGAAAAAGTATTACATCCTACATTTAACGCAGAATTTTCCACATACATACTGCAAAACTGGAAACAAATGGAAATGAAAGTGCCTTTCATTAACTTCAGTATTTCAGAGTTGAAGAGACAGTAGAAAATAATTGAGGGTAGCCTTATCTTTTTACAGATGAGTTCCAAAACTGTGACTCAAAGAATATAAGTGACTCACCTAAGAACAAATAAATCAAAAATTGTTACCAGTATGAATCATTCATATTTATGGAAATTTTATGAAATCATTACATTATAGATCCACAGTGAATTTAGAAACCTTCAGGTCTAACATATCACTTCCAAAAACAAATACCTAGTACAGCAGTCCTTATGGTGCTGCCAGAATACCACCTGTGAGAGGTAATCACTACCTCACAATTAACCAATCCATTCAGTCTGTGAGATATTTCATTTATATACCAGACTGTAGTATCCCTCATTCTACCTTTTTATTCCTAGTTCTGATCTTTGAGAAATGGATTAATTATGTTTCCTTTTCTCTTTAAAACACTCACTACTCTTTCTAGCATTTTCTTATCCTTTAGGCTCTAAATATGTCTTGACCTTGGTTCCCTGTAGATACCCAGTAATGAGTCAGCATTGATGTAGATGATAATGAAGAAAAAATAACAATGAGGACTACCTATATTTTTTGACTTATTTTCTGTGTGACATATTACAAAAAACCATTAGCATACTATATGCTTTGTCCAGTGCTATATTTACAGCAAATAGAAAAGTGCCTGGCATACCTGAAATCTTCAGTGAACATTGACTAACTGAAGGCATTCTCATCAAACTCTTCCAGGTAGGCATATTTATTCCTTTATCAACAAGCCAATATGTATCAAATTGAAATCTGAAGTTAAGTATTTTGATTACATAACTTTACATGTGCACTGAACCACTGTTCTTTATACTTACAAATGTTCTGTTTCTCAAACAGTCACACAGATATGAACAATGATTCCATTTACCAGTGAGCGTATTTAAAGTTCTGCATCTAGACATAAAAGTAGCATTCTAGACTTTTGGCCACAGGAGTTGATTCTTATACAAATCAACAATTATGTCTTGACTCCTGACCTTTGCAAGCTACCACTCCATTTCTAAAGTTCATTTTTCAGAAAAAAAGAAAAACTCTTATAAAATTATTCACCTTGCTGTCTCTAATCCTCTTGTTATCTTTGAAATCACTTCCTTTACTTTTTCCCAAATCTTCCATGAATATTGCTCTTGTCAAGATCTTCAGTGATTTTCACTGTACTAAAATCAGTCAATTCACAGTCCTAATCTTCTTTAACTTATCAATCATATTAAACACAGATCATCCCTAACTAACTAGATGGTTAGTTCATTCCACTTTTTTAGCCAAAAAGCATCTAGGCTTTCATTGTAAGAACCCCAAGAAGGCTCAGAAACTGGTGGTATCTGGTGCTTTTAAAAATAGAATGTGAATTTAGAGCTGAAGTCAGGAAGATTCACCAAAAATCTAAGATTCCCCTCTCTATCCTTCATGGAGAGGCATTGGATCCTGTCCAACCATGGAAGAAGGATAGTTTATATGATACTGAGCCTCCATAGTGGTGGTAAGCAGAGGGATAGAGGACTGGAGGATACTGGGTACAAAAGAAGCCATAAGGAATCTTGTCACTCCCCATTCTAAAATGAGAATGTATTTTACTCTATATTTCTCATGACTATTTCCATGAACATTTCAAACACAATTTTCAGAATATTAATATGGAGCATATAGACCTAGTTAAACAGCTTAGTCCAAAAATTAATGAAAATGACAAGCCTGCATTCAAAGACAAACTATTTAATGACTAATTTTTTTAATTGGTTCTAGGCTGAGGCCTCTTTGTATAACAAGTTTCAGCCTGGAGAAAAAAATTTATGCTTCAGTTTTAAACCTCTGATAATAGAAGATTTAATGGAATTTCAAAAAGGCCATTAATTGTAACATGCCAATATAATAACAAGAAGATTAAAATATGTCTAAACTAAACAAGTTCAATACAGCTTAAGTACTTTGTCTGAAATTAAACTTTTCCAAGTATATATTTTGATATCAAATCTCAAAAAGTTAAATACTGTAACAGGAAGTTTGTGTGGCAATTTTCCATAAAATATGACTGAATAGCTTATTCTGACTATAACAACTTTGCAACCATATGAAATGAAAATTACATCAAGCATAAAATAAATTGGGGATAAGACAATTGTATTATGTGTTTATTTACCATTTCTTGAGCTTCATAAAGGAAATTTTTGTGGAAATGTGACTTTTCAGAGTAAATTTTCAGATGTTTGTGACTTTTAATTTCTTTCCCAGAAAATAAGGCAACAAAATAGGACAAGGGGTTGGATGAAATGTTGCCATTGAGTGTATCAAACCTTTGGAAAACAAATGGTGCATAGAAGGAGTTTATTCTGTGGTTGGGAGATAAAGGAAAGGACATGGGTGGTAATAGTTATGGTGTTTTTTATCTTAGGGTGATGCAGTGGTGTAGAGAGAATTATATAGATTCCAGCTGTATTTTAGGATTGATATCAAAAAGACTTGCTGCTGGGTGGGGTGTGGGAGGCAAGGAGAGGGAGAAATTAAAGATGACGAACAAGTTTCTGGCTTGAGCAACCGACAAAATGATGATCCTATTTACAGAAAGAAGATGGGAGTAGGGCAAACAGGTTTGTGAGGTGAGGAATGACGAGTTCTGTCTGGGACTTCCTAAGTTTGCGATGCTTGTGAGTCATCCAACAGTGAATCAGGTAGGATGTTGAATTTCAGATTCTGGAGTCATCTCTACCAAGTTAAAGACATCAGCATCAGGGAACGCAGTAGCTGATCAGGTTCAACATTATGTGAACACAAAGTGATCATACCGAAAACTGGTTTGGGTTAGCAGGAAAAGATCAGCACAAAAGCAAAGAAATGCAGATGTTTTTTCCTCTCTTCTCACTTTACAGATGTGGGATACATTCTAACTTTCTCAAACACACAATGGTGTGATTTTCTACAATATACACTCAAAATTCAGAAAACTAGATTCAAATGCCAGTTCCAGCTCTTACTACCTACATAATTTCAGAAAAAAAGCATTTATGCAATCTATGCCTCAGTTTCCTCATCTATAAAACTAATGATAACTATTTCACAAGTCTGTCTTGAGAATTAATTTAAAAAAATATACACACATATATAAACACATAAAAATACACACACACACCATCACTTAATGTTGTTCCTGGCACACAATATATGTTATTTGAGTATTTGCTGTTATTATAAGAAAGATTAGATGAAAATAAAAATTTTTTTAATTTATTGGTAGGAGTCCTTGTTCAAAACAATATTATGCAGAAACCCAGTATGTGAAAGAAATAAAATAGAACACCTGTGGCTGGAATGTAGGACCCAGATCTCTACCAGTTTAGCATTTTCCCTTCCCTAACCCACCACAGTGGCCAGTATGGAAGATGGGTAGAACTTCTGAGACTCTTTTCTAAAAACTCCCAGATGAGCAAATCTTTCAAAAGTGAGAGAAAAATAAAAATGTTTTCAGATGTACAAGTAATGAAGAGTCTATCACCCCTAGATCCTCATTAGAAAAACTCTATTCTTTAGCAATAGGCAAGGTCAAGTTCAGTTCATCTTACTTGAGGGATGCTTCTCCACCCCTTACATTCCCTTTCATATGGAGGGTCCTCCATTTGTATCAGAGTCCTAACGTTCACCCACGCTACTTCCAGCTCACTCAGTCTTCCTTTGAAGAAGAGTGACTTAATATGATTGGAAATATCTGAAAGGAGAGATTGAATTTAAGCAGGCCATCTTCTCTTCTGCTTGGGAATCAGGTTTCTTCAGGGATATATCTTACACTGTCTCATCCACATGATGTTACCACGGCATACTGAGTCCAAGTGGGGAGTGCTCCCCTCACTCATTTAGCACTGCCCATGACTTGGTTAGTATGACCATCTCATTCCAGGTACTGGAATATGTCCACCAGTGGGCAGTTTTTCCAACATCAGTTCTATCAGCAGTATCACATTTGGGTTCCCGTATACCTTCAACATTTGTCATATTTCTCAACTGGTTCAGAACTTAGATAAGAAGCAGTGTGCTATGCAGAAGGCCTCCCTGACTCCCCAAACAAAGATTGTGGAACCAAAGAAAGAGTGAACTCAGAAATAGAGCAAATACATTGGCAAATTCCTGACACAAGAAGGTTCCAAGTTTCCAGATCACAAAAACAAAATGTATTTACAATGAAAGGAAGCCGAATTTTATCCTATAAAGAATCAAAGTCATTAGACACTTTGAATAAAAGAGGATATGGAAAGATTAGTATACTTTATCATTTTCTAGACAGTGTCAAGAGTAGAAAAAAGAGAGTAATGAAAACTGGGTTCAGGTTAGAAAGTGAAGGCGGCATTTGCTGAAGGCCAAATTCATGTGCTATCTAACTTTGTCTAATGATGATGATATCATGTCTTCTCATCCTATTGCCTAATTTAAACAAGCAGTAGGCTGGCTCCATAAGATTTTATTGAGTTAAGCCATCAAATAAAACATGAACTGCATTTGGGATCCCCCCTACCACAAGTCCTCCTGTTAAGGATTGAACCCAGTGTCTCAGGCATGCTAGATAAGCACTCTACCACTGAGTTAGATCCCCTGTCCTGCATTTGGGATCTTTATCACAGTGTTTCAAGGATGCTTTATAATTTTCCACTTAAGAAAAATAATGAAGTAATACTTCTCTCTTGATCTCTAAAGTTTACATTTTTGTGGCATATCCATGATAAAGAATTTTAAAAGTCAAAATACTGATAGTCATAGACTGATGGATTGAAAATCAAAATGTATGGGGATATAAAAGGTAACAGTTGCCATTTAAAAATTCAACTCAACTTTAAATGTTGATGCAAAATTGATGTATTGTAGCATTGTAGCATTGTTTTTCTCCCTAGAAACAATATTTTTAGAATGCCAGAATATATCAAGTACATAATAATTCCCCTCAGCCATGAGCTAATGATATTCGTTCCTAGACACTGAGTCCTTTACTTTCATGCCATTCTTTTGAGCAAGATGCTTATATCAGACATAAGACCACTGATTTTCACTCTGAGATGGTTAATGGTTTATGCCAAAACACTTTTTGGTTTCCATGGTTGTCCATCACTGTATTAAGCACTGAGAATACTATGATGGACAAGGCGGAAAGGGCATAGTCCAGAGTTCTGAAGACTTTTTGGGCTCCTGGAGAGATTAAAAAGCATAAACAATCAAACAAAAGTAGAAAAATAACAACCCGTTCTCACTTCCTAATGGTTTTCCCCTCTGTCAGGAAATCCCCTGACCTGTTCTCCACTCCCACCTGATGAGGAACTTTGTTGAGAAAACACAGGTGGAGGAAATGGATACTCACCTAGTTCCACAAATCAGACATCTAACCTGGAATGATAAACATCATCATCATAGAGTGTTCTACCTCCAAAAGGAGTTACCAGGAACTTAGGTCATTCATCTCTTTTGTTGTGTTTGTTTTGTTGTGTTTTCTTACACACAGTTCCTTTCTTTGTTGATTATTCATTCTCCTTAACAGAGTTCTTTTCTCAAAAGTGCAAGTTTAGCTATTTCTGAAGTCCAGCTATTTCTCTCTCCTTTAATCCCTAAGAAACGAATTATTAAAGGAACTTTTGTAGTAACAACAGCCCTATCCAAGCAAGTTGAAAAAAGCAATTGACTTGCAAACTGAAGTGCAATGAACTTATGTGGGGCTAGATCATGGTGTTCAAATTATGTCCTTAAGCATTTGGTTTTATCACTCTACCTTAATTTTTCTCTGGGTAGATTCTTTCCACATAGTGACAAAGATGGCCATAAGTAGCGCTAGTCTTCCACACCATCCTTACAGATACTAATCCTGTTCTCTCCCCACCAGGTTAATTGTCTCTTTCCCCACAGAATCAGTAAAATTCCTGAGATTGTCCTCAGGAGAAATTCCAGAAGGAAAAAGAAATGTAGAACCACTGTACACAAAAACTCTAATATTTTCTAGTAGCTTTTTACTAAAGGGGAGAAAAATAACAAATATGACCCAGTTATATGAAACTATGTGGTCTAATGTTTTTTGTTGGCTTCCCTTTGGACTTCATAAAATGTAAATGGCAGGGAGCTGGTCATTCTTAGCTCTTTTCACTACTCATTTCTCATTGTAATGTTTAGAACCATCCCCACCCAACTCCTTTATTTGATTTTTCAATTCCAGGATGATGCTCATGAATTTTCCCAATTCATTGCTGCCATCCTTCCTTCCTAATTCTTAGAAACAATAACAGAAGGGAATTATATAGTCACTCATAGATAATAGATCTAAAGAGAGCTTTATTCCTTTAGAAAAACCTCTCTTCTACCTATCTAGGCCTATAGTCTTCTGGCTTTACATAGCAAAATCAATTCATTTAATTCCTTGATGCTTGACCTATTCTTCACTCAAACATTCTTCAACAGAAGTTTCCAAAGTCATAGCTGGAAGTCTATCTCTGTGGGATTCCAACACATCAAACTGGCAGACTAGAAGAAACCCTTATAAGGGAGAAAAGAGACCAGGAACTCCCTTTACCTGAGTCCCATGACTTCCAATCTCTCAAGTTATAGAAGAGCAGATATAATGTAAAGTGCTTAGCTGGGCACAGTGACACACACCAGTAATCACAGAATCTTGGGAGATTGACGCAGGAGAATGACATGTTCAAAGACAGCCTCAGTGACTTAGTAAGACACTGTCTCAAAATAAAATATAAAAAGGGCTTGGGATGTAGCCCAGTGATAGAGACCCCCTGGGTCCAATTTCCAGTACTGTGATGATGATAATAATAATAATAATAATAATAATAATAATAAAAAACAACTTAGCCCACCACCTTGTCTTAGAAGAAAACAAATCCTTTTTGTGTGGCAGGAAAAAGGCATTAGTACTACATCAATGGGGAATTACTTGAACGGGATCAAGATTAAAAAAATACAGCGTAGCAAAAATGAATATTTAACACAAAGTAAAAGAATCCAACTGAGAAGAAATCACAACTTTAAAATGGGATGAAAATACCTTACAATACTTTCAAGTTATAGATTAATGAGAACCTAAATTCAATTTTGTAACTGAACTTAAAAATGATTTGATAAAACAACAGTATGAGATGAAAAGGAAGTTTACAGACCTGAGAACCAAACAGCAATCAAAGATAAATAACATTGTTCTATAGCTATAAAATTCTTGGGCTCTTCTCTCTTCCATCAAACAAAATAGAACTTATAAATATGGGAAATGAAGTGAACTTGTTGGGGGATATTCCCTAGGATTTGGCCTGTTTCCTGCCTTGAAGATAGTGCCTTCCCTTCTAATTAGAAAAGATCAAGTGGTCTTGAAGACATTGGTGGAAATTTGGCAGGTGTATACACACAGAGAGAGAGAAAACTAAAAATTTCTACTCTATGTAGGATTCTTCTCAGAGAGAAAAGACTATAGACAGCAATGCTGAATGCAAAAGAAAAAAAGGAGGGAAAAGAAGAGGAGGAGGGAAAAAATCTGAAAGATTAGAAAGAAACAAACTAGAAGATATGAAAGACAAAAAGGATTTAACATAGAGATATTAGGTGATATAGAACCAAATAAATAAGGTAGAAAAAAAAAACTTTGGAAATTTAAAACAAGAAATTTTTCTGCAATGAAGAAAATAAGTTCTGTAGACTGAAAGAGCACATTATATTCAAAGAAAGCTCGATGGGGAGTAGTCAATGCCAACTTCTCTTCTAGTTATGCTATTATCAAGGAAAAAGGGAAAGTATTTGAGCAAAAAGAAAAACAGCCAAGTGCTATCAGAGGAGATATCATAGACTCCTTTGCTTTGGAGATTGGTTCTACAAAGTTCTAAGGGAAAGGCAGACATAGATACAGTACATCAAAACATTTATATTGTGTTAATAATGAATTTTAAAAAATTTAGGAGGTGAACAGAGTATGATAAAAAAAAGTATGCAATTGCCAAGGTTCACATCATTAGTAGCAGGGAAAAATTATTGAAACTGAGATAGTAGAAAATTTCTCAAAGTTGATCTTGTTCTACAGTTTTTTCCACAATCTCAGAAAGGTATTTTAGGAAGTATCTTTTATGTAGAAAGAAAAAATATTGATTTGAAATTCTTATTTCCATCAGCCTATTGTGGGGTTTTATTTGTTGTATATGTTGGTCAAATAGAAATTTGTCTTTAAAGAAACTATAACTTTATCATATTTTAAAGTATTTTATTTCTGTCAAGCACTCTTTATTTGCACTGGGGATTGAACTCAGGGACACTTCACCACTTAGTTGTATCTCCAGTCCTTTTTATTTATGTAATTTTTTTTATTTTGAGACAAGGTGTTGTTAAGTTGTTGAGGATCTTACTAAGTTGCTGAGACTGACCTCAACTTTGCCATTCTCCTGCCTCTCCTGAGTAACAGGAGTAACAGGTGTATGCAAGCCCACCCAATTAACTTTCTAGTTTTTACCAAAATATGCTTGGATAAAGTTTATGTAATATTGATAAAGTTTCCTCCCATGTGGTGGCATTTAATTTATTTTTCTAATTTTTTTTTTTTACAGACTGCATTTTGATTCACTATACACAAATGGGGTACATATTTTCATTTCTATGGTTGTGCATGATGTAGATTCATACCATTCATGTAATCATACATGTACATAGGGTAACAATGTCTGTCTCATTCCACCATTTTTCATACCCCCACCCCCTCCTCCTTCTCATTTCCCTCTACGTAATCTAAAATTCCTCCATTCTTCTCTCATTCCCCACCCCCACCCCCACCCCCATTATATATCATCAGTATTTAATTTTTAAACCACCCTTAGTGCTTTTCACAGTGTTTTTTGAATTCTTTCTAAAAAATGCAATTACTGTTTACAAGACAAGATAGACTAATATATTTTATTAAATATAAGACTGAAAACAAGCCAAAGCGTTAATAAACTAGCCAACAGAAAAAGATTCTCCAAAGATAATGAGTTTATTCAGGAATGAGCAGAAGCATTTGCAAACACAGGACAAGGGTACCATGGCAGAACAAAGTTCTATCAGGGAAGATTGAAAGGTGAAACTTATTTGTTTTATTTTGTTTATATTTTGGTTTTTCATTTGTTTGGTTTTTTATTTGTATTTGCTTTTTTTTTTTTTTTTTTAGCAGTAGGGATTAAACCCAGCTGTGTTCTAACACTAAGCTGCATCCCCAATTCTTTTTATTTATTTATTATTTTTAAAATTTATTTATTTATTTATTTTGAGACAAGGTTTTGCTAAATTGCTGAGGCTGACCTCAAACTTATAATTCTGCCTCAGCGTCCCAAATCACTGGGATTACAGGTATGTACCACCATGCCCAGCAAGGGGAAACTTCCAAAGGCAAAGAGAGAAGACATGTAATTTACTTTGAAATAAAGAACATGGGTTACAGGGGCTATCCAAGAGTTGACATTAGCTCATTAGTGGAAATAGTACATCAGTGAAGTTTTCTTATACATTGAGCTAGCTGTCCTTGTTGACTCATGTGGCGAGCTGCAGTTTGGTAAGTCCTTGGCTGTTCTTATTACAGGCATCTGTGCATAAAAGCCCTTCAGGTTATCATCATAGAGGTATGAAAGGTCCTCCTTTACAATTTCCTAGCTTTATTGTTTGTTGGAATTTGAAACAAGTGACACCATTATTACTGACAACTCTCACAACTATTGTGTAGAGAGAAATGAATCATTTTTTCTGTTTGTTTTTGTTTTTCTTTCTTTACTTTTTAATAAAAGTTTGTTGAGGACCCTGAATTTGAGGCTAGCCTGAGTCACAGAGTGGGATGCCTACCTCAAAAACAAAAGGTTTGTTTCATGCTTATTTGCAAAACAAGATAATGAACTTTATTTGGGAATGGATAGGAAATTTCAATCATTTGAGACATCATATTGCAGGGTCAAACACATTCAAGGTGTAAGACTGAATCCAAGTTAAGTATTATCTGCTGTTGCATGACAAAATAACTGCAAACTTAATGGCATACAAGGAAACCTGTTTTATATACTTATAACTCTGTGGGTCAAGTGTTCAGGTGTATAGTGAGAATGATTTGTTTCTGCTCCATAGTGTTTGGTGCCTCACCTGAAGTGGTTTAAATACCTGGGGCATAACTAAAATGGCCCAACTAAGTACAACGTCATCTGGAGTCTTGATTGTGACTCTTCTCTTGCACTCCTCGCATCTTGATATTCTCCAGGGCTCAAGGGGAAACATTGCAAAGGCAAGCCCTCGAAGTGCAGGCATTTATTAAGCCTATGTTGATGTCATTTTTGCTGATATTCCACTGTTAGGTCAAACCTAACCTCAGTGCAGGAACATCACATGCAAGGAATTTGAATCTCTGCACTGTCATTCTGAACTTCATAAGTAATTTTGTTTCTCTCATTCTCAATTTCCTCCACTGAAAAATGAAGATAATAATACCCAATTAACTTGATTTGGGAGATTAAATGAGACAACTAAAATATGGTTAATAGAGAACCTAAGAAATAGTTTGCGTTTGATAGATATCAATTTCCATTTATTACACAATCGTAAAAGCTATTCCTTAAAGAAACACTTTTACACTGTTGGTGGGATTATAAATTAGAACAACCACTATGGAAATCAGTATAGAGGTTCCTCAAAAGACTAGGAATGAAACCACCATATGATGCAGATATACCACTCAGTGATATTTGTCTTAAAGAATTAAAATCCTCATACTATGGCAATACATGCACACCAATGTGCAACTCAAAATAGTCAAACTATGGAATCAGCCTAGGTATCCATCAATGGATGAATTAATAAATAAAAATGTGGGTTATATACACAATGGAGTTTTATTCAGCCATAAACAAGAATTAAATTATGTAGGAAAATGCATAAAATTTGAGAACATTATGTTAAGTGTAATAAACCAAACTCAGGAAGTCGAGGGTCATATGTTTTCTCTCATATGTGGAAGCTATAGAAGAAAAAAGAAAATAAAGGTAGGGGGTAGTGAAAATTGGAGGGAGATCAGTAGAGTAGAAGAAAGGACTGGGGGAGGAAATATTACACTGTTATATTGTGTGCATGCACATATATGTAACAATGAATTCTACCATTAGGTACAACTATAATGCACCAATAAAAATTGGGAAAAAAGTTATTTCTTGTTTTTTAAAATGGTTACACATCTCATAGACTTGCCTTTTGAATAAGACCCTTTTGTACAATTGTAATTAGCATTATTTAAAATTGATTTTTCAGTGTTTTTATTTATTTTGGGTCCCCCATGAGAATTATGTAAGTATTTCCAGGAAGTCATTACATTATTTTCTGTTTTCTTGTTTCTCATCTTACTTTCTCTCATCTTACTTTTATTTTTATTCTTCTAATTTGAAAGGACATTTTCCACTGAACTACTTTGAGGTCATTTTGTTTGGTCTTCAGGCAACCTTTGACATAGACAAAGAAATTATCACCTTCATTTCACAATTAGGAAAATTATGGCCATGAGAGGTTAAATGAATATCTAAGGTCATTCAATGGTAGAGGAAAGACTGTTCAAAGTCTCAGTCTTCAGACTACAGGCTATAATATCTTTTTCTAGAAACCTATATGGACATCGCAGAAATGTTGCTATTGCTGTGCTTTTACAATTTTTTTATATGCTGATTTTCTGCCTAATAGAACAGAATTTATGGTCATTAAGAGAACTTAAATAGCTTTCTCCAGGTACCAAGCACAAACCTATTATGAAATTGCTATGTATTTAGCATTGTGTTCTGTCTAGTAAGAGTCTTTTCTCTTTTCATTCAACTTAAAAAGGATTTACAAGCTCACCAAGGAACTGAACAGAGAGTGCTTAAGGGAGACTCCTTAGAATATATCTGTTTTCTGTCTTGAATTCAGTAACTTCTCTTAATTAAGAAAGAACAAGATCTCATAAAGATGCTGGTTGAACCTCAGTATTTACATGTGTTTCACATATACCAGCATGTACATACATGCAAGCATCTGTGCACATACATCAGTGGAAAGTGGTAAATATCTGATATCAATATTCTGATACAGAACATTGATTTGTGAATAATCCCTTAGAAAGGTAACAGAGATTGAGAAGGAGTACAAGATCATGTGCATCAATTAGTCATTTTCAAGTTGCAAAAACAAAGGGTAGCACTGGCAAATTTGAAAAATAAAAGGACTTAGATGGATTTGAGTGGCTTACAGAACCAAAGGAGTAACTGCAAATGTTTGCTCAGAAAAAAAGCCTCAGGATGCAGGTATCAAGAACCAATAGAAGGAACTAGTCAGTGGCTTTACCAGGTTCTCTTGTAGGATGAATTGGCTCTATTTTCCTGTTGTTATGCTGCTCCTTTCTTTTTATTTTACTTTATTTTTTTATTTGTTCTTTACATATATACATGACAGTAGAATGCAAATGTGGGGCTACAACATCTGGGTTGGTTCATGTACTTATCCCTTAGCCAAATGACTTAAGAGGGACAGGGGGCTTTGACTGACAGTTAACAAGACTGCAAACCATGGGCAAGATATAATTCCCAAAAGGAATCCAGGGAGTAGGCAAAAGAAAGAAAATGATTCTGGACTGTTAAAAAAATTAAATTAGGTTAAAGATTAAAATGTGTCAAATGTAGATTTAATGCATTCTATACAAGGAAAGATATATCTCAGGTAAACTCAGTAAGTTAAACTGATTTAAGATTATCTTATTTAATCGTTAGAGACGTATTCTAGAAAATCCTCAGTATATCAAGTTAGATGTAATTTTATATTATTCTCAGTGTGTTACTAAGAGAAACAGTTACCTGTTTTATTATTATTAAACCTGTCATTTAAAAACATAAGCAGCACAACATAGTTCATTCTAAACTACAGTTTCTTTCATCACATAATTACATTAGAAAACACTAAGCCTCCTGCTACAATAAGATAATACAATTCCTAGGTGTTCAAAGACACATGGCAAACAATGCCTAAAAGGGGAATGTTATCTTACAGTAAAATATGACTACCTCTGAAGGCTTTGTTTTACCACTGCTAATGTGCTTTTAGAATTCTGACAGAGATATACTTATAGGAATGCCATTGACTGACAAATCATTACATACCAAATTCCCAGAGAAAAATGATGCTAGGAATTCAAACAGGACAGTGTAATGCATTTTGAAATAAATTCTAGAAAGCATGCATGAAAAATTAAAATCTTTTTTGCAAACAGTTATAACAGTTTCCTTTGCTATAATGGAGGACTTTGGTAGAATTAAGTATTTGGAACCTAAACTCATTTAAAATATGAAATAATGAACTGGGGTTATTGGGGTTTAAGAGTTTGTCCCAACTTTATTTAGGGAATGAGGTATAGACATGCAATTCTGCGAGTTCTCTGACAAACAAACATAGTCTATCATAAGGATAAGAAAACACTATGTGAACTCGAAGATTTTTAGAATTTACAGAAATTAAATTTATAGAGAACTTAGAGGTCATCCAGTTCAGCCTCACATAACATTTCCTTGTTGTCTTTCTTATGGTTTAAATGTCTTGTGTAAAGTTAATAGCAATCCTATCATATCAACTCTGATTCATTCTTGTGTTACCCACAAAAGAGAGGAAATTTTGCCAAAAAAAAAAAAAATCTGAAATAGTTTGTAATTGTTTTACTCTACTAGGACTAAAAGAATTTAGTCCCTGGACTAAAGGAATTAGGGTAAAATAAAATATTGATGAAAATATGAGCCAGTCCTCTGGTTTTTTGTGGTAACTTAAAATCATTCAAAGAATCTGTGAGTTAGTAGGGGCCTAAGAGACTACATCTGTAAACATTCCCTGTTTAGTTCTAAAAAAAAAAAAAAAAAAATTATGGTTGCTTTAGAAGTCAACTAGCAAACTTTATTTCCCCAAGAGGGATCTCCTGTGTGCCATCTCAAAATGACATTTTTATTTTTTTCTTTAATAACAAGATATGCTTATTCACAAGCAGCTTTCCCCATGACCTGAGAAAGCCAATTATTAAAAAAAAAAAAACTCCCTTGTATTATTTCATATCTTCTTCCTAGAAAGCATATTTTGTTTGCCTTAACATAATCCACTTTGAGGTTTTCTTTCAAGATCACATTCTGTCCATAAACTTCCTACCAACCCTAGAAATTTTCCTTCCTCTACCAAAGACAATGTCTAGTAGAGTAACTGATCCACTGTTAAAAATACACATCTTCTGATTTTGAATTAGCATCAGAATCATTTGCTGTGAAAATTCATAGGCTCCACTCCAGAACTAATGATTTAGAATCTCTGAAGAATCCAGAACCTACATTTTAAATAAGCACCATACGATTTCTTTTTTTAGTCCTGGGAATTGAGCCAAGGGGTGCTCTACCACTGAGCATAATTTCAGCCCTTTTTATTTTTTATTTTGAGAAAGGTCTTACTAAGTTTCATAGGGCCTCACTAAGTTGCTGAGGCTGGCTTCGAATTTGCACTCTTCCTACCTCAGACTCCCAAATCACTGGAACTACAGGTGTGTGCCATAGTACATGCCTTCTGTCCTATTCTTACATACACTTCAATCCTGAACCAGTCCTAAGGCAGATAGAAATTGAAAGCAGATGTCGATTCAAATGCCTTAAAAATTCACTCTCAAAAAATCTACTCATAAAAAAAAGAAGCAAACGAAACACAGTTATCCAAAACCTTTAAAGTTCTACAAAGGACGACATTTACCTACCTGTAGAAACCTAGTATTTAGCTAATAACGTAGTTTTTGGGGAGTTAACTGTTGAAGGGGGTACAGCCTTCACAGAAAAAGCTCAGAAACAAGGAGGGACAAGCTAGCATCAGACTCTGGATGTTGAGAGAGGAAGGACCCTTGTGAAACACTGCCTCATCTCACTCCAAGAATATGAACAGCACCTCAATATAATTGAAGTTTAAGACAAGTTTATTTCACAGGAATCTTTAGATTCTTGGAAAGTTCTATGAAATTTGGGATTTAGTATGATAAAGTAGAATTAAAACAATTGTATGAGCCTTAAACAATATTCTAACACATACTTTCATAAGAACTAAATACGAATGTATTCCAGGGCTTAGTCCCTGGATCTCTACTTTTGTCTGTCTCCATTCCCTCCTACTGTATTCTCATGGTTTTTCATATCACTTACAATCTTATGATAGTTAAATTGCCTAATGTAAACTCTAGATTCATATTAAATTGCCTATTTGACGTCTCTGCTTGGATATCTAATAGGCATCTCAAACTAAATATTTCTAAAACTAAACTGTTCATCCCTCTCCAAGCCTGCTCTTCTTCCAGCCTTTGCCATCATGGTTAATTGCAAATCTATCTTTTGAATTGTTCAAACTAAAATATTTGAAGTCATCTTTAATTTTGCTTTCTTTTTCATCCCATATTAAATTCCTCAACAAGTTTTTCATTTCGCTTTCCAAATACATCCAGAGTCTGACCTCTTTTCAGTATTTCTACTACCAACTCCTGATCTAAGCCACCACCCTCTCTTGCCTGGATTATTAGAAGATTCTCCTGTTTTTCCCAGATCTACCCTGACTTTATCCTAATCCATTCTCAACCCCAAAACCCAGAGTAACCCACTTGAAATTAAGCCCAAGGATAATGCTCTTCTGTTCTAAATATTTCAATGTCTTCTCATCTCAATCACTCTGAGTAAAAAGTCAAGGTGCTTATGATGGTCTACAAAATCCTGCACATAGCTGGTTCCCCATGACCTGTAAGACTTTATATCCCACTATTTCTGCATCTGATTTGTTTTGCTCCAGGCACCTCCCAAATGTGTCATCATGCTCCTCTCTTGGAGCCTCTGCACAGGCTTTTCCAGGATATTTGCATTACGTACTCCTTTACTCTCTTTAAGTTATTGTTGATAAAAGTCAGTGAATAACCCCCTAATCACCTTACTTAAAATTTACCCAGTGCCCCCAGAACTTTTCCTTGCCTTTCTTTTTTGCTTTATTTTTTTCTCTCATGTTTCATTACTTTTAATATATTCTATACTTACCTTCTCGTTTTATTGATTATCTGCCTTTTTGCCACTGGAATAAAACTCTTCAAAGCAATAATTTTTGTTTCCTTCTTTCCTTCTTTCCTTTCTCTCTCCCTCCATCCTTTTTCTTTCTTTCTTTCTCCCTTCCTTCCTTCCCTCCCTCCAGCCTTCCTTTTTTCCTTTTTTTTTTTTTGCTGCTGCATTTTCAGTACCCAGAACAGTTCCTAGAACAAAAGAGATTTTTTTTAAAAGAGTTTTCAAATAAATATTTTTCATTTATTTATATTTCATTATTATCAGTTAATGAATAAAGAAGCACAAGCACCTCCGTGGCCCTGATAGGTCACCTAATCTTACACCATCTCATTTATAAAACTCATTTGTAAACTCATTTGTAAAATGTGAGTCATGATTCTTATAAAGATTCTTATAAAGATCTCTTCCATTCTCTGAAATTAAAGTCATGGTCATTCCATAGAGAGGAAAGGAAGTCCAAGGAAGCTCCAAGGCAGAGCCTCACTATTTGAAGACTTGTAAAACCAAGCTAGAATGGCTGTGACAAAGGCTAAGACACCGACTAAGTTTCCACATAACTTAGTGTCAGGATGGATCTGAGGTTGCACTATCCTCTCTCAGAGTCATAAATAAAATCTGTCTCATCTGTCTCGTGTTTTTGTTCTTATATCTTTTTGCAACCTTGGGCAACTGAAGCAGTGTTCACTTCCTTCACTTAGTGTGATTTTATAAATGCTAGCCATATTACAGAGTTTAAAGATGTGACGTCTGGTGGGAATAGCTTTCAGAGAGCAGAAATATGACTGAACAATTTTTGATCAAAAGAGTATGAATCTAAAAGTCAAGGGAACTTGATCCTAAATATAGTCCTTTTCTTGTGCGACTTCAGGGAAGCCTTGTAACCTTTATGCCTCAGTTTCCTCATTTGTCAAATATGGGTTTTCTGTTTTCCACAGGGTAACTGTGAGAATTACATAAAATAACACACATAAAAGTACTTTTAACACTGGGTTCGATCCTTAGCACCACATAAAAATAAGTAAAATAAAATAAAGATATTGCATCAAGAAAAAGAATGAACTTTTGATCTTTTAAGTTTCTCAAATGGATGATTCAATTGAATATGTGTACTTTATCATAAATCACCTCAGTCTTTTTTCTTTTGAAGCACATGGAAAATAATAAATCTAGTTTTAAGAAAAAGTACTTTTAAATTTACAAATGCCCTATATGTTTCATCCTCTTAAAGCACTAATCGTGTGTTAAGTGCTGAAAATGACAGAGAATTGTGATTTTTACTCATAAAACTATGAGAAGCCATTGTATACATTCACAATTTACCTAAAAGGATACAACATGAATACTGGGAGATACTCCAGGAGAGAGGCTGTTGACAGTGGAAAAGTCGGGCATATGCAATTCTAGCGCTGAATCCAATCATTGTCATGATTCAAGGTAGATATTTATGGATCATCATGGGGATCAGGAGAAACCTGACATTCTGAGTGGGTGGTAGGAGAGGATTTTCTTCAGAATAGCAAAGTTATCAGAGACAAAGTCACTTCCCACTTAAGAAATGGGTATTTTACAAGTTGTATGGCTCGTCTATTTAATAGGTCCTAGTATTTGCTGCATGAAGAGTTGAAGTATGGTTGCCACGAGAGCACAGTAGATGTTCTGAGTACCACACGTGGTACCAGCACAGTGTAATCAGGACACGCTGCAATCAGGATATTTTTCTCTGGCCCAATAGATACTGACAAAATCCATGTTTTCTTTTTCCAGGGCCCATTTCAGAAATCAGTGCTGATCAAACAAAGCACACATTCCCTTTGGCACTAAATTTGACTCAGCAGAGACTGTATGAGGATTCTGGCAAGCAATAGAATCATTTTTCTAAGCCATGGCCAGTCCCTGGAAACAAATCTAATCATAGTATGGTGTTCCAAGAAGGGAAGTGAGAAATTCTCAGAGATGGGCAGAAGGGAAGATATAAGAATAACCATAAGAAGATAGTTAGGTGAGAAAGTCATATTGGATTAAACTTTTTATGCCCTATAGCAGTTACATAGTGCCAAAGTTAAGTACCTATAAAAAACTAAATATGTGTGTTAATTCATGAAAAGACTAAGGCCTGGTCAGGGTCAGATAAAACTATCATTTTACTCATGTATTTGCAGAATCAGAACATTCAGGCTTCAGAATCACAGGGGACTGGATCACCACTATATGGAGAAACAACTGTTATTTCTGAATGCCATCCATGTGGCATAGCCACTGAGATGAAGCACCATTCAGAAGAAGCAAATGTGTATTCTATGTTATGCCCAGTCTGATTTGGGCAAGGTCACACAGATAGGTTCTACAAAGGAAGCATTATTGCCATTGTCACGGAAACACAAACCTTGCTTTTGGAAAGCAAGTGCCATATAAACACACCAACTGAGAAATAAGAAAAGTAAATTTAAAAGCTATGTGACAATGAGGATATTCTTAAACAAAAATACCCTCTTCTTTCTCTGCCAAATCTTCTTTCAACCTTTAAAGTCTAAAACCTTCCTGTTTCACATCCTTGATTCTGGTCCTTTCAATAATCAGAAAGCTCTTTAGCACTTATACAGAGGAACTTCTACATGATACAGTCAGAAAATACAATAGCCAGGACCTACAATGTCCTGGTAAATGGAAAGATATTCTTCGGACATACATCATATAATGTTTTTAGCAAATTTTCAATAACAATAATTTATTATGTTATAATCATATTTACTAGGCCTTTGTTGAATGTAATCTTTTAGTGACTTATAAAGCACTTTAGGAGCATGGCATATCTGAATTTTATTGGTATTCACAAAAGCAAAACAATTGTGCCAAAGTGCTCTTGAGTAGAGCATTATGTTTAATAGATTCCTGATAAATACATCTTTTGCTTCCAAACTATTTGGTATACAGATAGCTCATTGTAAACCAAAGCATTGTGTATTGACACATTTACCAAAATTAACTCTACTTAGTTTTCCAGCTCAAATAAGATCAGGTGTGACTCTATTTAGTCTATTATTTAAAAATTTGTTTACCTTTGATTATGCTCATTTATGCTTCAAGGATTTTTTTCCCCATAAGTCTCCTTCTTATGTTTTCATTTGAAATTTTCTCCAGGCTTCTTTTATTTTCCATGGCATTTTCTTCCCCTCCAATGTTTACTTCAAGAATATGCCCAAAGTCCTCCCCAAACCACCCATTATCTGGTGCTATCCACATTTTATATGAAAAAAATAACCAATGGGTTATTAAGTCAGTAACCAAAATATTCTTGTAAATAATACAGTTGCCCATTCCATACCTCTCAACCTATACAACTGTCCTTATCTGTTTTATATATTGGAATCCCACACAAAGTTGTTTGTAAAATAAAATCCATAGCATAAAAATAGTTTGATAACAAGTATGTTGACTCAACTACTGATTGACAGTGAATATTTCACCTTGATGAATCTACTTGTTTGTTGACAAAGCTACTATTGTTTAGTAGCAGTGATGTTGAAACGTTCTTTTTGGTGTGGAAATATTTTTAAATGTTTACCAGGGGTTCAATGCAGAATAAAGCCCATGTGCTCCCCCAATGCTTGCTGTTCAAAGTAGCATTAGACAAAACATTTAACTGAGTTTCTACCCTATGATTCTAAAGCTAAGCAAAAATGCTTGTCATATATTCAAGATTTGCATTAGAATTATTGGAGAAGCATGTTCACATTCAGTTTGACTCTTCTCCATATTGGAGTAATTACCCAGCACTGTAGCTGGACTCAAGGGATTTTGAATGCAGTAATGAATTGCTGCAAACCTTCCAAGAAATACAGAACCATATGTCTTGGGGACTGGGTTGGAGGCTGCAGCTATAGATAAGAATATGGGAAAAGAATGCTACTTCTTCTAAAGCCAACTGTGTAAGGTTATGAATTGAAATTCCTTGCTAACGTAGATGAAGCTGGAATGCATTTTCCCCATGCTGTTCAGGGTGGAATTTGTCATAGTAGTGGGAAATTGTCTGCTAAACTTTATAAGTTGCTTTCTAATGATTAAAGAACAGAATTCAAAATTCTTAGAATTTTCATACTAGGTTAGGCACACACTCTTACTCCAGGAAATCAGGAGGCTAAAGCAAGAAGTTCACAAGATCAAGACCAGATTAAGCAACTGGTAAGACCCTGTCTCAAAATAAAAATGAAGAAAAAAAAAAAAGGTTGAGATATTAGGGTAGTGCTCAGTGATTTAACCCCTGGGTTAAATCCCTAGCACACACACACACAGACACACACACACACACACACTCATGTACACAAGAATTTTCATACTAGAAGTTCAAATATATAATTATTCTATTATCTGGATGACTATAATAAAAAAAAATCTCTCAGAAGCTTAGGTAAAATCAGAATGTTTTAAAAAAAGGCCAAAGTATGAGAATGAATCTAATGAGAATTGAAATACAGTGAATGAAAGTAGCCAGCTATGGAATTTTCATATTAAAGAGATCTCAGCTAGGGATGTAGCTCAGTGGTAGAGCACTTGCCTAACATATTTGAAGCCCTGAGTTCAATCCCAATACCACAAACAACACCAAAGAAAACAAATCATCCTTTTCAGCCTGGGGAACTTGGCAAGACCCTGTCTCAAAATTAAAAATAAAAAAAGGTCTGGGGATATAGCTGATTGATAGGATCACACATCCTAGCATGTGTGATGTCTATGTTTGTGCACGTGTGCACACACACACACGTTTTTGTAGTAAATATACACAAATTCATATATAAAAGGAGATCTGATTCCCCCACCCCACCCAAAGAGATTCAAATCCAGTCAAGTGATTAAATGTAAATGAGAAAACCTCAACTTAATCAATCAAGTCCATTTATTAGCGAAGAAAGAATGAATGTGCTTATAGAAGCACAGTAATTTACCCTGAGACTAGAAAAGGGGTTATCAAAAATAAAGATTTAGAAAAATTAATTCAACACTATGTGAGAAGAGAGATTACATCTAGGTCACCTGAGGTGAATTCTATAATGAATAAGAATGGCTCACCAAAGTTTCTCAGAGCCTCTGTACAATCTTCAGGACCTTAACAAAGAATAGAAAAAATACATTTACCATCAGCTGACTTCAAGTAAAAGACGTAAATCCCAGACTGTCTGAGTGGACCTGATTCAATCGGTTGAAAGAATTTATTACAGAACTGAGGTTTTCTGGAAGAAGAAACTTTGTCTATGGATGGCAGCTTCAGTCTGTGCCAGTAATCTATACTATATGATAGCTCTGGGTCTTTCCTGACCAACTCCCACAATCAAGGAGGCCAATTCCTTAAAATACAGCCTGTAAAATATGTTGTCTATTGATTCTGTATTTCTGGTTGAACTCATATTCATTCTCACACAAACTTTCTCAGGCACCTAATAAAGAACATATTTCCTTAAAGAGAAGGAGTAATTAAAGAAAGAGGAATACTAGGGTCAAATACATGGAATCCAAACTTAAAAAGAAATAAAAAATGAATCCTAGGATGATGATGACTAAAAATCCCTGGGACAATAGCTGTAGACCATATTCTATGGGATGTCTAAATTCACAAGGGAAATAGAAATGGATATTGCTTTTTTAAAAATTGTTATGTTGTTACTGAGACAAGAGACCTAACCCATACAATTATAGGAGGAAAAGTTTATTTGGGGGTTCATGGTTTCAGAAGTCTCAGTTCATAGAAGGCTAGCTCCATTTCTCAGGGTTCAAGGTGAGGCAGAACATCATGCAGAAGAATGTGGCGGAGGAAAGCTGCTGGGAAAGTGTTGCAGGAAGCAGAGAGAGAGCTCTGTTCAACAAGGAAACAACAAACACCTCAAAGACATGTCCCCAATAACCCACCTCCTCTAACCACACCCTACCTGCTTTCAGTTATCTCTCAGTTAATCCTATCAGGGGATTATTTCACTGATTGGGTTAAGGCTTTCATAACCCAAGCATTTCATCTCTAAACCTTCTTGCATTGTCTCACACATGATCTTTTGGGAGATACCTAATGTCTAAACCATAACAGATACTTACAAAGTGAAAAGTGCTAACAAGTTTCAGATTAGTGTATATTAATAGTTTGAGAAGAAAACAAAAGCCAGATACATTTTAAAAACAATACTGAAAAGAGTTGCTAGTGACTAAGACAAAACACAATTTGCCTGGCAGTTTATTGATGGACCACAGAATTCTGTCTGTAGTACATCGCAAGCCCAGGAGGAAGGGACAACAAATGAAACTATTTCAGGGCCACGATTATGCTTTGCCTGAGATTACTGTCAGTTTTGTGTTATGAAGAAGAATTTATTCTTTATTATAAAGGGCAAAGCAAGGAAAGTCTGAGCAATGAATGTTTCTACATGGTTTGATATATTGGTGAAAACAAAAGTTCCTGAACGGGGTTAAAGAAATGAACCAGAAAACAGGCCACTAAGGAAGAAATTTCTTAGCTGCAAAAGAAAATTTAAACTTGTGTTTATAGATGATATTTTAATAGATTAGAAGAAATTCAGTACTAATAAAATTGTGTTACGTAGATGGAAACTCCAGTCTCAGAGTGATAATTTGGGTATCAGAATGTACACAATAAAATTATATTATTTCAATACTAGCACCATGTTAAAGCTACTTCAGGTATGAATTGGATTGCTGGGGAAAGGAATGCTTTCTGATGTTCTGGGAGTCCAAAAAACATCAAGTCAAATGAAATTAAGCAACACACTATAAGCAATAAAATAATTCTTTTAGACTCCTTGTAGGTATCTTTTCTTTGTCAAGTCATAGGTCCAGGAATGTATGGACAGAGTATACATAATAAGTACAGTGTTCTGGGGTCAATTGAGCTTCCAGGGCTCCAAGAGGCTTTAAGACTCTTTTCTTCCACTTCAACATCTGAGAATTCTAGGGAAAGTTGGAGATACAATGATGTATTAGTCTATTTTCTGTTGCTGTAACTGAATATTAAAGACTGGGTAATCTGTGAAGAATAGACATTTATTTAGCTCATAATTTGGAAGTCCAAAGTTGAGGGTCTGGTATCTGGTGAGGGCCTTTGGCTACATTATGACACAGTAGGAATTATCATATTGTAAAACAGTGTGACTCAGTTCAGGTCTCTTCTCCTTATAAAGCCACCTGCTCTTTCATAGGGGCCCTACCATGGTGACTTTATCTAATTTTAATTACCTCCCGAAGGTCCCACTTCTAAATACCACCAACATATGAATTTGAGGATTAATTTTTCAACACATGAAGTTTGGGAGACACATTCAAACCACGGAAAATGCCTTATGTTTTAGTACATTTATCTTAAAGTAATGGAAACAAGTGTGTTTGTGTTTTGTACAGGGGTAAAGACAATAGGTTCATAAAATAGGCAGACCAAGACAGGAGGCACACACTGGTACCTTAGCAACTCATATCAACAAAGGAAAATCTGAGACTGCGAAGAACAGGGCATTAGAATAACAGCAAATCTTGAGCAACTAACTTTCAGGAGAATAGCCAAGTCCAGTGCCCCAAAGTCAAAAGATATAGCAGCTTAAGGCTGAGTCACCAAGGGTCTCCATCAGTCAGGCAAAGAACAGCATAATGAACCTATTAATTATGACTCTCTTCACATCAAGCTTCTTGCCAAGAGCAAAGGTCCATAGGAAAGAGGCTTGGTATATGCCAGAAAGAGACATAGAATCACAGCCAAATGAATTGCAGCTTATGGAGTATAGCAAGCCCAGCTAGAAAAACATTGCAAATTCGTGATCTGGATTAATTTGGCAGGCAACAAGAGAGAAAAAAACTTCCTGCAACAAAAGGCTCACATGCTCTAAGAGTTTGTCAGAGTCATGCCAATTACAAACCAGGAAAAATGATTCTAGACTATCTACAGGTAGTGCTAATAAAAATGTTTTAACCTCCTCACCTGGTCAGCCTCTGTTAGAGAATTGTGGTCAGCCTGGTCCAGCTGAGAGGACCTATGTATGACAAAAGTAAGGAAAATGAGATCATTACAGACAATAGGTACATACCTGGAGCTTCATAAAAAGAAGTGACAATTTTGTCCTATTTCAAAGCTGTATATATGCTGAGAGTCTAAGAAACTTTTGTCAGTGAGGTCAGAGTTTCTAATAAATAGGGTTATGGGAGTTCTATGCTATCCATTTCCAAGAACTATGCTCCTGAGTAGGCCAATGAACAGAAACTTTTGCACATTTACTCAGGCAGATATTCGTTCAGCATGATAACAAGAATTGCTGTGTTTTGATCTCAGTAACAGTTTATGAAGCCTACTGGAGAGTCATGGAAAGAATGATCAAAGCAAGGACACAAATAATCTATATTTTTCTTTTTCCCATAGAGCCTTAAAAAGTCTTTTTTATGCACCTTTCATTATCCTTTGAAAAAACTTATAGAGAAATAAAAGCAGATTTCTGGAGAAGTCATCAAGAAAAGCCACAAATCAAAAAGAGATTTCAAACAGACATGTTTTTAATGAATAGACTGAAGGTATTTTTTCACCCTGTTCCATCACAACTGATCCCAGAATGAAGGTGGCAGGTGTTCTATCAATCAGCACTTCTCCAAATCTGACTGTGCTATCATTCAACTTTCTTTGGTAAGAGAAGACTCAAAGTGGATGGAAGCATACCTTAGAGCACCAAATGAGTTTTTTTGTTTGGTTGGTTTTTTGTTTGTTTTAGCAGTTCAGTACACTTCCTTTCCTCTTATTGCACAGGTATAGCAATGTGGCTTGTAAAACTTGGAGTGAATCTTCATCTATCCGTCTGTTGCACTTTTAAGAGAAGAATATGAAGACTCTCTTTACAAAGGCTTTTCAATGACTTTCCTTGATTTCCCAGAGTCAATGTCTTCAACAACAAAATAAAAAGATTTTTTTAATGTGGTGGGATTTTTTCTGTGTAAAAGGAATAGGTAATTTCTTCTGGCTATTTAGAGGTTTTGGATGGATAGATACTTCATTTCTGGATAAACAGATCTCCACCCAAAAGAGTCAAGTAATCTCTATAACTTTCAGTTCTTAATATAACCCTAATTCTAAGTCAGCCAGTGACTTCAGTGTTAGAAGACACGGGTGAAATTATCTTGACCTTTCTCCTGTGTTTTAATCAATATGATGTAATTATGCCCATGAGTTCATTTTATGGAGTAAAGTTCAATATTGTGCAGAGGGCATGAGGGCATGAGAATTCAGGATACCTGACTCTTGAGTGTAAGACCTTCATCTGCCACACCATACTCCTCTTCTGCAACAGTGACTGATTTAAGGCATATTATGAGATGCGAGGCATATAGACATCAACTCAGTAATTGAGTTCTGTGAAATTTCCAAGTTAGACAAGATGATTAAACATTGCCTTCATAATAATTCCATATGTAAAACAAAAAAAGGTTTTGTAGAGTGAGAGCAGTTGTACACATCACTTATTTCTTCTTAAAGTAGTAAGTAATAATGAAAAGCATTGCTAACAATTATTTAGATAATCATACTAATGCATATAATTATATAATTCCCACATATAATGGTAAATATGTTGTGGTTTGGGATAAAATTCAAGTCAAGAATTCTAGGCCAAGAAACAAAAGCAACACAATTGCTATACAAAAAGTTCTGATAATACATGTTCATGTGGTATGGTAAAAAATTTGCTTGTGTTCTCTTCCTTGGTGGAAGAGATTGGAATAGCTAAATAAAGGACACAGGAAACGGAAGACTGGGCATTTTCAGCTGGGGATGATGGGCTTTACGCTATGCTACCCTTACTCCAGAGAAAACCATCAATTTCCACCAAGAAGAGCTCAGTCAAAACCTTGGTTTGCAAGGGAGCAGATTACCATACCCTTTACACCAAGAAGAGGGGAGTGATATTTCCAGGGTCACAAGAAGTTTGGGTAGTATTTAAAGTTGGTCTTTGAGAAATCTTTATCTCCAATTGAAAATGAGGATATAGAAAATACATTTTATTATTAAAAATACAACTTGCTAAAAAATAATACTAAAGTAATTCAAGCAGGAATTTCTAAGACATTTTTAAATATATTTTATGAAATTAGAAATTTGATTCTTTATATTAACAATATGGACAAAGACCTTATCTGAGAATTTAACACTTCTAAGTGTTTTCTTATTTGGTTTTTCTTTGTTTACAGTATTGGGGATTGAATCCGGGGGCACTCTTCCACTGAGCTATATCTTTAGCCCTTTAATTTTTTTTTTTTTTTCATTCGAAGGCAGAGTCTTGCTAAGAGACCCAGACTGGCCTTGAACTTGCCATTCTCTTGCCTCAGCCTCCTGAATAATTGGGATTACAAGCATGTACCACCATACCCAGTATCTATGTGTATTTTTATCTTGTTTTAGAATAAATTATTTTGGTTTTTTTATTTCATGAGAAAAATACAGATGTTTTAAAACTAAGATCTACAAATTAAGTTTTCAAACACTGTGTTAATGATGTTTTAAAAGCATATTGGTATAAATGATATGATTATTATACTATGAAATTATTTTATTTTTATTTTATTTATACATTTTATATTTATTTTTTCATTTTATATTTGTTTATTTAGATACTGGGGATTTAACTCAGTGATGCTTTAACATTGAATTATATCCACAGCTCTTTTTTATTTTTCATTTTCAAATAAGTTCTCACTAAGTTACTTAGGCCTGACTAAGTTGCTGAGGTTGACCTCAAACATGAAATCCTCCTGCCTCAGCCTCCAGAGTCACTGGGATTTCAGGCACATGCCATCATGCCCTGCTGTTTTTATTTTTTTTTAAAGGAATGTTTTGGTGTCTTAAAATTTTATACATGTAGGTAAGAGTGTTTCTGGAGAGTATGTCCTTACTTACTCATTTATGTAAGAATTAATTTTTACTTAGCCTTGTCCCTAAAGGAAAGTAGATTATAAAGATACAAACCATAAGAATGTATCTTTAGATGGTTAGGTTAATTCAAGGATATGTTGTAAACACTTTTATTTGTTGATATAGGTTAGATTCTACTTCTGTTAAAAAAATAAAGCAAGTATTAGTAATTAAAAACAAAGTCTTGTTTTTTGTTTACTGTAAGTCTGTTGTGGATCAAGATGGCTCTTTAGGCAAATGTCCTTCATAGAAAGACTCAAGCAATTGAGACTGCTTTTACCATCTTGCAACAATTTTCAGAGCATATCATTTTTACCTTTGGGAAAACTTTTGAGTTAGGGGAAGCCCTCTACCCAATTCTATTGAACTTACACTGTAGGTAACATCACCTGTGGCTGGTTTCAGTGATTGTGGGCCATGAATCCACTTCAGAAGTGTGGGCTTTGGTCCTTCCCAAGTGTCATGCTTATCTTGTTGGGTTGTGGGCTCAGGGTGTGACAGAGTTGGTAGAATTGGTGTCCACAGGTGTGACATGGGTGTCTAGGGCTAGTTCATTAATAAAGACTCTCCAGAGCCAGGAGAATCCTACCATGTCTAACCATAGGCCAGTTGATAAGACATCTGAGCATAGACTTGTGGGGTCATAAAAGGAGAAGTATCAAATGATCTCAGTCATATGGAATATAAAGTCAATCTCACATAATTTGAGAGTAAAATACTGGTTATCAGAGACCAAGGAAGTAGGGGAGGGATGGAGGGATGGGAAAAGGTTAATCAAATACTAAGTTGCATTTAGATAGGAATGAAAAGTTCTAGTGTGTTGCATAACAGTGTTTTTTATAGAAAATAATAAAGAAAATATACTATATATTTCAAAAAGCTAGAAAAAGAATTTGGAAAATTTTCACAATAACCAAATGATAAATGTTTAAGGAGAAAGATAGGTTTAACCTTATTTAAACAGTGTGTGTGCACATATACATATACATAAAAACATTGATACCTCATTAATATATATAGTTTCTATGTTTTTATGTATCAGTTAAAAACAAATCTAAAGGGAATGAGTTTGTAACTCAATGGTAGAGTGCTTGCCTACCACATGTGATGCACTGTGTTCAATCCTCAGCACCACATAAAAATAAAGGTATTATGTTCATCTATAACTAAAAAAAGTTTTTGAAATTAAAATATCTGAACAAATATAGATAAACAAAAGTTTAAATTAAAAACCTTTTGAATTACAGCATTGTTTAAATATCTATATACAGCTAAAATTACAATTTTTATTCTAAACCACAAGTTTAAAACTGTGGAATATCTCTGAAGCAGTACTTAGAAGGAGATTTATACCATTACCTACCTATGTTAGAAAAAAAAAATTAGTCAGTTGTGGTGCATGTCTGTAATCCCAGTAACTGAGGCAAGACAATCACAAGTCAAGGTCAGCCTCAGTAACTAAGTGAGACACTGCCTCAAAATATAAAATTCAAAGGTGGGGGTGTAGCTCGATGTCTCTGGGTTTAATCCTCAGTACCAAAAATAAAAATAAAATAAGAAAAAAAGAAAATAAAAAAGAGTCTTGAATCAATGATTTGACTTCACCATAAGAAACTAACAAAGTAAAGAAAATTAAGCTCAAAGTAAACAAAGAAAGAAAATAATGCAGATCAAGCAAAAATAAATGGAAAACAAACAATAGTGAAAATTAATGAAACCAAAAAACAGTTCTTTCCAGATCAATAAAACTAAAAACCTACAGTAATACTGATCAGGAATAAAGGAGAAAAAAATCCCCCAAAACCACATAACACTAATGTTAAGAATGAGAGGGGACATCTCTAAAAATTTTACAGATGATAAAAGATTAATAATTAAAGGATGTTATGAACAACTTTATATCAATACATTTGAAAACTTAAAGTGGGTATATGTTTTGAAAGACACTGAAGAAGAAATAGATAACCTGAAAATTTCCATATCTATTAAAGATATTATAAGATGTAACTTAAAGTCTTTTCATAATAAAAATCCAGGCCTACATGGCTTCACAGGTGAACTCTAACAACCCTTTAAAGAAGAAATAATATCAGGATTATTTTTTAAAAAATGGAAGAAAAGAGAATATTTACTAATTGACTCATGAAATTCAGCATTATTCCAATATCAAAACCAGACAAAAACAGTACATGATTAACTCCTAAAAAAGAAAAATAGGGAGCTGGTAGTATGTGATTCCAATAACTATTATAAAGACACATCAATCAAAATACCATGATAAATGAATTTAACAAGGTTGCAGGATACAAGATCAATATAGAAAAGTCAGTCATATTTCTATACTAGCAATGAATAATCTGAAAATAAAATTAAGAATTCTATTTACATTAGTACCAAAATGGTGCTATTACACAGCATATACAACCCTTATTCAATATGGGTCAAAAACCTAAATTCTTGTATTGACACAGAAGTTATGGGGGAGAGGGGACACTTTACATCCAAACCTTAACATAATGTGCTGGTTTATCACTCAACAGTAGAGTATTTGCCCAGTACACCCCAACACTGAAAAAAAAAAACAAAAACAAAAACAAAAACAAAACTTCTAAACCATAACATAAAGTTTAATTTATAAATTAGACACAGAAGAGATTAACAATAATAAAATAGAACAATTATAGTACAATAAAAGTTACATGAATATGATCACTCTTAGTGTACTGTTACTGTACTGTTTTTATCCTTTCTGTGATGATGTAAGATGATGCAGTGCCTACATGATGAGATAAAATGAGGTGAGCGATATAGACATTCTGATCTAGTATCGGGCTACTACATAAGGCTCATTTGAACACAAAGCCTTGCAATACTATGGAAGTTGATGTGATAACCAAGATAGCTATTGAGTGACTAATGGGAAGGGACTATATACAGCATGGATATGGTGGACAACAGGATGATTTACATCCCCAGTGGAGAGTGGGACAACTCAAGATTTTAGCATACCATTCAGAAAAACACACAATTTAAAACTTAGGAATTATTTGTTTCTTGAATTTTTCCATTTAATATTTTCAGATCATGTTTGACCACAGGTAACCAAAACTACAAAGTTTTGGACCATGAATAAGGAAGAATCCACTGAAAGTGTTATAAATCCCATAGTATATAGTTATTGGTTTTATTTAAATAGTAAATTATGTTAGATTTAAAAAATAAGAAAAAATGCTTGATATGTTTTATCCATTTAGTAACCAGTTCTAGGAATCTATTTCTGTGTACATATTAAATGTATTTTTATCTGGCATCATTTTCCTTTTGTCTGAAGAATATCTTTTAATTTTTCTCATAGTATGCATAGGCTGGTAATGAATTCTTTCAACTTTCATAAAAATGTTTTACTTCACCTTTGTTTCTGGAAGATATTTTAGTAGGGCATATAATTCTATGTTCTTTTCCCCTTTCATTACTTAAAAATGTTGCTCCACTGTGTTCCCACTCACTGTTTCCAAATTTTAAAATCTGATGTTACTCTTATCTGTGTTGCTGTATACATATGCGACATGCCTTTTATCTTTGCATACATTTGTCGTTGCTGTTTGATGTTGATAGATCTTTTTGTAATTTTCTTTATGTTCCTTTCTTTTGGATTTCATCTGAGTTGATAGGTTCTATTCAGTTTTTGTGTATTACTTCTTTTTTTCTTTTCTTTCTTTTTTTTTTCTTTTTCTTTTTTTTTTTTTGTTTTTTTTGTTTTTTTTTGTTTGTTTGCTCCTGTTCTCTCTCTTCTTCAGGAACTCCAATTAACCATATATTAGGTTACTCGAAGTTGTCTCACTAATTTAACTGATGCTCTTTTAATTTGGGGGGGATTTTTTTCATCTGGGTGTTTCATTTGGGATAGTTTCTATTGCTCTACCTTCAAGTTCATTAATCTGCTTACATCTAATTTTTTGTTAATACCATTCAGTGCATATATTTGTGATATTGTTGCTTTCATCTCAAGAAACTTCACTTGAATCTTTTAGAATATACTCTCTACTTAGCTGCTTGAACATACAGGACACCATCATAATAACTGCTTTAATGCCATTCTCTGCTTATTATCTCATCTGTGTCAAATTTGGATCTGTCTTGATTGGTAATTCTCCTTATTTGGGGTTGTATTTTTCTATTTCTGTGTATGCCTGGTAATATTTGATTGCATGCATACTTCGTGAATTTTACAATGTTGGGTACTGGACACTTTAGAATTCTTATAAATCTTTTTGAGCTTTGTTCATGGATGATGTTAAGTTGCTTGGAAAAGTCAGATTCTTTAGGCCTTGCTTTTATGATTTGTTTGGCAGGTAGGAAGCAGTTTGCAAGCTAGGGCTAATTATCCCCTTCCCCAAGGCAAGGTCGTCTGGAATACTCTACCCAGGGCCTTTGAATTATGAGTTTTTCCAGTCTGGTTGGTAGTGAGAACAAGCACTATTCCTGGTTCTGTGGGTGCTCTAGGCACAGGTTCTATTTCCTCCAATGCTTCCTTTATGTAGTATAGCCATGCACCCTTCAGAACACTGCTAAATACTTTACAAAAAGTCCCTTTTCAGACCCCCAGGGTTCTCTGTGCAGTTCCCTCTCCTCTTTGTTACTCTGTCCTGTGAAATCTTCCTTCATTTCCATGGACTCAGAACTCTGTCATCTATTCAGAATACAAACTGGGCCCTCAGTATGTCCCAACCTGAAAACTTGTTAGGAAGTTGGGCCAACAGTAAGTCTCATCTCTTTTGTTTCTTGTCTTTCAAGAATCACTGTCCTCCATTGCCTGATAGCCAGTGTCTTGAATACTATTATTTCATATGTTTTTTCTTCTGATCTGTTGTTACAATTAGCAATAATCGCGCCTCGGATAAACCTCATTGGCTACGATACTGCCACTGCGCAAAGCTTGATCTGTTGTTACAGATGCAAGGATAAATCCAGTGTCTGTTACTCCATTATGGACATATATCCTAATTAGAGGTAGCAGTGAGACTTTGAAATGGCCCATGATTAATGTCTTTCTTTACTTAGGATAAGGATGAGGATGAGGGATTGGCTCAGATCATTCCTAGGTATATTTGCATAGCTTTTTATTTCTCAGATCTTAAAACAAAAGTTGGGGCAAGCACATCCTCAAATGGATTCCATTTCCTGAATCAATGCTGCTGGAGAACATTCATTTATAGGATGGGATGCTAGAACCAGCTCTGTTCTGCAGAGGACCAAAAGATGAGAAGTGCAGGTCAAATGTAGTTGCGATCAGCTGAGGAAATGGTATAAAACTGGAGAGGTAAGCCTGTCCAAAGTCATTTAAGCACAATACTATGACAGTAAATAAAAGTTCCCTACCTTCTGACTCAACTTAATCTCACATTGTCTGTATCCTCAACTCACATCACCTACCTCAATCATAAGATTGTTTTTATTTACCCTCTGACAAAAATATCTTACAAGAAGAATAACATGTAGTAATAATTATAGCAATACTATTATTAATGCTAATAAATTCTTCAAATGAGGTTCAGAGTCTGTCAAAAGAAGATAATCAGGGGAATGAAAAATCATAGAGATAGGAATGAGTGTAATTCTCCTGAAGCAATAAGTATTCTTTATAATGGTTTTGGAAATGTGTGTCCACGAAGCTTAGCAGTATACTCCTGTCAAGGACAGAACCTTTTCTGTCTTCTCAGGAAAAGAAACCCATTTACTACAACCTGTTTCACCTGTTTTGCAACTTTCTTTGGTCAATATTTTCTTAGGCTAGAAAGAAAGCAAACTAACACAGTTAGAAATGAGAAACTAATTTTAGGAACTTGTTGATATAAACTAGCAGAAACGTGTTTGGAAAGCTGAAATCAATGTTTTAAATGTAATAATTTCTAGATTTTGAATAGTTTTGTTTTGGTTTTCTGTTCTCTAGAAACTAAATAGTAACTAAAAGCATCATGTTAGCAACTGTAATATGAAGGATTCTACAGATTATGACCCAGCTGTGATGCTCATAAAATTCTAACTCCTGAAGCTATTCAAGGTAGTCTGTACAAGTACAGACTCAGAATATCTGAGTCATGTTATGTGTGAAAGATACTCCCACTAATATTCAGAGTTTCCTTGCCTTTTAAAGGGCATCAAAAGATTTCAATATGCAATAGTGAGATAAAAAGTATTAGTGTAGCTCTTTAGTACCTGGTTAAAAAAAAAAAAGACATTAACTGTATGAAAAAGAAAGCCCATCTTGGGTAGGCAGTCCAACCATACTTATCAGGAAGATTAGTCTCTCCAACATAAACAGTAACATACACCTCTGCTGTGACAAAAGTCAGACTTTCAGTGCAGGGTTTATGCATCTCTAAGATATGAACTAAATTGCAATTTTAAAAGTCTTTTTCTAAAATCTTTGGAAAGCCAGACCCCTATAAATTATTGTTGTTCCAATAACTTCAAGTAAAAGAAGATGGCAGTTTCCAACTAGGTTTTGTTATATCAGTGGTTTTCAACCTAGGGGGCTTTTATTGTCTTTTCCCCAGGGGACATTTGGCAATGCCTATAGACATTTTGATTGCCCCAACTAGATAGGTGGGTGCTATTGGTAGTAATACCACTAAACATCTTAAAATACATGGGTGGTTCTCAACAAAAATAGTTATTCAATTTTAAAGGTCAATAGAACAGATGGGAGATCACACGTTAGATCAAGGCTGTAAGATGCTATTGAACTTCTGTATAAAATTCAGTTGAGGTTATCTTTGGTGCTAACTTTTAATATCTATTTTTTCAAGAAAAATAAATAAATTAGGCTCATTTACTCTAAAATAATAACATCTTATATTCCTCAGCACTTCATCAAAATCCTTTCACTTGTGTTATCTCATTTTCTTTTCATAGATCTATGATGAAATTACCTTTCCTTGTTCAAGGGCACTGTTGTGCAGGAAGAGTCTAAGAAATTCAAATAAAGTTCCACCAAGTCAAATTATGAATGAAAAATTCACTGTTTGTTGTTTTTGTTATCCTATAGCTGTAACATTCTTATTAAGAGCACCATAGAAGCTGGGTGTAGTGGTGTAAGTCTGTAACCCTGCGGTTCAGGAGGCTGAAGCAGGAAGATCACAAGTTCAAGGGCAGTCTCAGCAACTTAGTGAGATCCTGCCTCAAAATAAAAAATAAAAAGGACTGGGAATATTGTGCAGTGGGTTCAATCTCAGCACTACAAAAAAAAAAAAAAAAAAATCATTGCATACCTATGGAGGTGTGACTCCAGAGGGAAGTTGTCACTTGCTCTAAGGCTGGAGAGAGTGGGAAAAGACAAAGTATGGACTGGGTAAGGAAGATGGGGGAACAGTATGGAAAGAAAGTTGTGGAAAAAAACGACTGATCTGGCCATCAGGAGAAGCAGATAAAATCCTAAGTTTGAGGCAACCGTTTTCCTATGAAAGTGCACTCCTCCTATAAGCAGGGTAAAACTCTTATGAAAACACAAAACAGACAAATGTACTGCATCCAACTGGACAAACAGAAATCACACTCATTACTTTAAAGAATTTTATACAAGGAATCCATTGCACAGTTGATGGAAAAACTGAGTCTAGGGATTAGCAACCACAGGAAGCTATTTCAGTTTCAAGCAGGTGGAAGGGAGGAGGGAGAATTTCCAGAACCCAAGGCTGATTCCATGGTAGCCAGTCTAGTAGGATGAAGCTTGGTAGGAGACACAGTTGCTATGGGGAATGATGCCAAAGGCAGAAAGAGAAGGGGAGAATATACTGGTTTCTTCCACCCTCCAGTCATCTGATTGTGTTCCCTGTTGACCTGAGCAGCAGGAAGCCAGGTGACACAGGGCTCTGTGCAACAGCCTACAGGAGCCAGTTGAGATAAGGAACAGAGAAGGAGAAGACAAAGAAGCATCTGAAGGCAACCAGGCCCAGAGTCATCACATGCTTGTGGACATTATGGCAATGGAAGAACACCACCAGTCAGTTTAAGGCATCAAGTAAATAGTCAGCACTTTAATTATGTTCTCTTTTAAGGCAAGATGTCTTAAGTCTATCCTGGACCAAACGAATAAATAAGTAAAATAAAAATCAGACTCATAAGAGAGTGCGAATTTGACAAATCAAGCCCCGTAACATTTTACAAAATATCCAGACCTTTTAGGGTTAAATGGTTATAACTGAGAGAAATTTTAAAATGAAAAAAGCTCAAATAGGTGTTCAGAAAGGAAGTGGAGATTTTGTCAAGCCTGTAGTGCACACAGTAGGTGCCATAGTCAAAATACAGGCAAATACTTCCTGAGCTCCTGACAACACGAACATAAAAACATTTATCACCTTTCTTCTCAAAATTGCAGACAATAGCTGAACACAATTTTTTGAAGGTTAACCTAATTGTCTCTTTGAGGGAAAAAAAATTGAAGAACTTAAGAAGAAACAACGCATTGCAGACTTTCCTTCTTAACTAGTACATTATCTGCATGGAATAGGCATAATTCAATTTGAAGTTGTATAATGAAATTGTAGAATCACTAATATAAAACCACAGAAATCCTGGAAAGCAAAAGCCAAACTGTTAATGACTATTTTAATTAAGTAATGGTTAATATGTAGAAGAGATATAATCTGGGATAACTTCTGGAAACATTTTAGCTTTCTTGAATATGTTCTGGATCTGCATGTGGGATGATTAGAAAAGCTGCAGAAAGAGCAACAGTGATGGTGTATGAAACTGAGGCATTAAAGACCTCCTAAGAGAAAGAGATACTCAAAGCACAAAGAAGAGGGCAGAGACTGAAGCAGGGAAATTTAAAAGTGTGATTTCTGGTATCTCTCCTGCTTTGGACACAAATGGGTTTAGCTGATCAGTTCTAGCAGGCAGAGCAAAACTGAAGCATTCAATATGCAGAACTTAACCTAACTCTTGGCGTTGGGGAGAAGGGACTGAGAGCCTAAAGCAGCAACAGACCTAGGAGAGTACAATGGGAGGAGAACATTTTCATCTTTAGAGGGTCAAGCAAATAAATGCCATAGTCCAAAGCAGCAGTCTCCTAGGGACAGGGTTCTCAGAAATGGAAGGAGAGTTCTGAAAGGGACTCCAGGGGCTGGTGATGCATTGCAATCCAGGTCAGTCAGTTGATCTGAATATGGGGAGTGTTGGGTGAGTACCACTTGCAAATGTGAGCAGCTGAGGCAGGGGATAGGGCAGAGAAGACTGTGCGTTATTAAAAAATGGGCAAGACAGAGATTTAGGTGATAATGGGCTTGAAATTGAGTCATAGAGACCTATGCAAAACAGGAGAAGATCCAATCAGAGATCCAATCATTAGACCTGTACAAGTGCTTGATCTCTTCCTCCCTCCCAGATCCTTTTTCCCTTACGCTTTTGAGCTTCAGCGTCTCACTATAGGTACAGTATGCAGGGGCCATAAGAGCTTCCACATTTTATTGTTTGAGAGCTAGAGAAGAAAATGCAGAATGAAGATAATAAATATTTCAAGAGGAAAATGATAGAAATTCTTTTTTCCTAACAAAACATTATAATTTATACATCGGATACAGCTACACTTTCTAGTGTTTGATAGGATGTGGGATGAGGTCTCTAAGAGAATATCTAGGGTTTATGTAACACCTGAATTGGTGCTTCTTCTAGCTGGTGTAGTTCAGGGAAGGAAGTTTGAATACGCCAAAAGACTGGGCAGACACGGAGTAGAAGGAAAAAGCTCAAATCACCATGGCCAAAAATGTGGGTGAGAGGAGGGAGACTTGAAGGAAGAGTGTTTGGGACAGTTGCAAAGGTTGACTTGACTGAGTGCTGGGAGGTGCAGACACAGTGCCCCTGGAGATGGTGTTGTCTGCTTTCTAATTTTGAAAACAGTCATACTAGGGTTTCCGATCTGGCAGTCTGGTCAGCAGCAAAGGACTTTGAATAGCAAAAAACCATCTGGAGGCAGATGACCACTTACCTGTTGTGCAAGGGTATGAATGCAGAATTGAGAAAAAGGAGATAACAGGGATTGGTTTCTATAGAAGGGAGGCAGCAGAAAGGAAATGAGGAATGCGCAGTATTTTGTAGGAAAGTACAGCAGTAAAAAATCAGCCAGTCAAGGAACAGAGGTTCCAAGGATCCCAGATTCACTTAGTTTCTGGTTGCAAGGTAATCAGTCCCAGGAACACAGCAGAAACTCAATCAATGAGACTGGATTTCTAGGTTGCTGGTCTGGGCACGGGGCCTAATTCTATAAGCTTCTTCTTTGGGAGGCCCAGGCCTGAGTCTGAGAGAATCAGGAAGTGATCCAATCACAGATCCTATCAGAAGGCAGGGTCCTTTGTGTGTCCAGAGAAATAGACGAGGGAGCTGCCATTTCTTGAGTCTGGTTCAAAGGCAAATGATGTGAAGTGGCCCCAATGTGAGAAGAAAAAGGATAAAGATAGGAAACCACCCGGTGGGTGGGGCAAGGGCAGAAGTTTAAATAAACTAAACCAGGTATTGCCCTGATAGGGAGAAGGGTGTGTCTCTCAGGGAGGGGACCACAGACCCTGACCTGGAGACATTGTGATGACTGAGCAGAGATAAAAGAGGAGGAGGAGACTGAACAGCTACACTTCTAGAGCCATTCAGGGCTGCTGCAGAGGCTGGTGACCTCTGGCTGGAGAACAGAGTGGAGAACTCCAGGCTTCCCCTGCAGTTATCTCCAGGGTACAGAGTCAACTATAACTTCTCAGGTTACCTGAAAGCAGAGAAGGAACAGGGCCAGGGCACCAGAGGAGAGAAATATTAGCTGAAGAGAGGTCACCAGGGAGTGGATCATGGCAGCAGCAACCACCTCGATCCTGGCACAGTAAGACTTCCAGCAACTGTAAGTAACCTGAGATGACAGTCCTTAGGGGACACCCAGAAAGATGCTTAGGGACCTTGGGAAATCCTGTAGGAGACATTTTTAACTGTTTTTCAGATATTACATTGTGAATAAAGAACCCACAGGTAAGTGATCAAGACTTTCCCAAGATGATATATTCCCAAGTTTAGGTATTGCCATTTCTAATTCATTAGGCACTTAATGATCCAGAAGCTAGGGATTACTAGCATTTCAAGAATCTCAAAAATATTTTAAAACTGATTAAGATTAGTATTTGATTGAATGGCTATAAACTGTAGTAGTATGCCAACTTTCAACTGCAATTCCCCTTTTACTATTCATATGTTAACAGAAAACAAATATCTCCTACCATAGACCTGATAGATTATCCAAAAACCCAAAGGTTAAATAAATGAATGTACATTTAATTTGAAACAAGGGAGTTCTCTGAAACATTTGATAGTATGTGGCTGAAGACATAAAAGAAAGGGTGTTAATGAAGAACTTAAAGGATTAAAAAATGGTCCTGTTTTCAGAAGTCTGGGTTGGCCGTTATCAGTTCTCTGAGAATTCTTTGGTAATAACTTCTGAGTGAAAAGTACATCAAACTTAGGGACTATTTTTTTCCCTGCTGCAAGGCATCACTACACAAGTGTTGTGTATATATAATGCTTGAGTTCTAAAGCTGGTTGTATCCTTTAAAAAATTAGTATAATGTAATAAAAGTGTCACAACGTAGGAATTCACAAGCAAAGGCAAAAGCCAGAGATGGAGAAAGAAAACAGATATAAGAAAACAAAATTTCATATATGACAAATTACAAATTAATTAAACATAGGTTTTGGTGTTTCCAGGTAAAAGGCCTAGTATTTATAATTCAAAAAATAAGCAAATGAATTGTCCTTTTCTTTCCATATTAATTCCCAAAGCCAAAGTCATTTTAAAGGTCTGATCATAAGTATTAGTTTATACAAGTAAGGACTGAGTTTGGTTCCCTTGAGGAAAATGTAAGACAAAAGGGGATAATGGCTAGAAAAATATGTGGAGACAAGCTGACTAGCAGAGGAGTGTGGTAGACTGTATTAAAAAGGGAAAAGGTGTGGGCATAATATCTGGGGGCACAAGTATGAAGAGTACTTAAGATTCATAAAGTGTAATGTGTTTGCTAATAAGTTACTTTTTTTTTTTTTCTCTACCAAGAAGATAGTACTAGATTTGTGCATTTTGTATGACTCAGTTTTTTATAAGAACCGAAAAATGACAGTACAAAACAGGAGGTGGCATGGCAGGGAGTGGTGAGTTCATTGTGCATACCCAGCACCCAGCTCTGGAATGTGAGCATCTCTGGCATTTAATTTAGAAAAGAGGAAATGGGTGCTTCAGTCATTAAAATATCAAAGTGGGAAGATTGGTTTTCAGTTTGGGTAAAGGAGATCCAAAGT